>NC_066582.1:463030274-463257774 GCF_024323335.1 Lathyrus oleraceus
AGTTCACAGAGATTGGATCTAGTGTAGAAACCATTATAACCATTAAAACCATGTTCATGATCAAAGAACCTTACACATGTGTACAGTGTATGTACTTAATTAATCATTTTTATGAAAAAATCACTTATGAAAATTGATTTTTAAGACTAGAAGTATTTATTTTTTCTTGCTCATTTACTACCTTTTACTTCACTTTTCTTAATTATTCCAACCAACATGATCCTAACAAAAACAAAAAGAAAACCAACAATGTTTCATGTCACCATCAATCTTACCACCTTACTTAGTACTTACCTTCCCAATCCAATTGTCGTTCATAATTTCCCTCTCAACCAAACTCATCCTTTTTCTTTCTCTTCTCTCTTTTTCTTCTTCCATTTTTCACCACAGCCTTTACTTAACCAAAACCACTTCACATTCAGATCCTTTCAGCTTTATTTAGAACCAACCCATTATTTCTTTCTTGGTAATTAACCCAAATGACTCGCCTTTTTCGATCCAAATCATGTGGTGTAGCAGGTTTTAGAATCTCTGAGTTCAACACTGTTGCTCAACAAGGAAAGGAGAAAGAAGAAAAAGAAGAAGAATTAGAAAGTGATGATGACAATGATGATGACGAGGAGGAGGAGGAGGAGGAGAAGTACTCAAGCAACAATGTTTCGAGACATTTCACGAAAGGATCCAACAACAATAATCAAAACCAGTTTGCAATATTGGATATTGTTGTTGCTGCTCTTAAGAAATCGCTTGTTACTTGTAGTGTGGAAAGAGAGGATGTTTCTTCCTTAGATATCAGCTGGCCAACAGAAGTTAGACACGTGTCACATGTTACTTTTGATAGGTTCAATGGCTTCCTTGGTTTGCCTTCTGAGTTTCAACCTGAGGTTCCTACAAGAGTACCTAGCGCAAGGTCAATTTTGTATATCTTATATTGTTCATAGAACATGAAATTTATGTTTTGTTCAATTTTGTTTAGATTCTTAAACTTATGTTTTGTTTAGATTTTGTGTAGATTTTCTAATTTATGTTTTGTTCAATTTTGTTTGGATATTTTGATGAGAGTGTGTGTTCATGGTTTCAAATTGAGAGTTGCGGTTGCAGGTGTTGCTATTGTGGTCATTACGGTTGCTATGATGCGCATTGCGGCTGTTGCAGCGTTGGTGTTGCGATTGTGGTCATTGCGGCTGTTGCAGCGTTGATGTTGTGATTGTGATCATTGCGGTTGCTGCGATGCGCATTGCAGCCGTTGCAGCGTGAATTTTATTTAAAGAGTTTGAAATACACCGTTAAAAACACTGTACAACTTTTCAGAAGGAAATTGAGTTTTTGGGTTCTAAATTTTGAGTTTTGACCAAATTATTTGAAGAAACCTGGCCGAATATTGCGGCCACAATATTGCTGATGTGGTTTCTAACTTGAAAGAATGCGTCATTTCAAATCACACTATAATTGCGGTCCGATGCGGTTGCAGTGATCACCGCATCAGCAGTTTGCGGCCGCAATTGTGGTTGTGGACCGCAGTTTGTGTCATTTAGATGCAATGCAGATCTCACTACAACGTAAGGTTTTCTTTGTTTTTGTTCTAATACTGTCTTTAAATCATGCAGTGTGAAGGTATTTGGAGTTTCTGCCAAGTCAATGCAGTGTTCTTATGATGACAGAGGGAATAGTGTCCCAACAATTCTGCTGAGGATGCAAAAGCAATTGTACTCCGAGGGAGGTCTTCAAGTATGTTTATTTGTTAAATTCGTTTGAATCGATGTTAGTTACATACGAGTTTTACGAATTTTAAGGTCTAATTTCATGTTTTCCATGGTCGAAGGCAGAAGGAATATTCCGCATTACTGGTGAGAATAGCCAAGAAGCGTTCGTTCGAGATCAGTTAAACAAAGGCGTAGTTCCAAACGGAATCGATGTTCATTGTTTATCCGGCTTGATCAAGGTAATATTAATAGTAATTATGGAGATGTCTAATTCGACTTCTTTGCGTCTTTGCGTCTAATTGAAGTTTAACAATTTGCAGGCTTGGTTTAGAGAGCTTCCAACTGGTGTACTTGATTCGCTCACACCGGAGCAAGTTATGCTATGCAACACAGAAGATGATTGTACAAACCTTGTCAAGTTGCTTCCTTCCACAGAAGCTGCTCTTCTCGATTGGGCGATAAATTTGATGGCTGATGTTGTTGAGTATGAACAGTTCAATAAGATGAATGCGCGCAACGTAGCTATGGTTTTCGCGCCCAATATGACGCAGGTTCGATAACAATAGCATTTCAAGAAAATTTATGTTTTTGCTTATTCTTTGGTGATTATGTTAAATTGTTTCTGACTAAAAATCAATTGTAGATGCAAAAAGTCTAAGTTCTAACATCAAGTTAGAATCGATTCAGGAGGCAGAGTCAATTCTACTCGAAAACGTCTAAAAAAGTTAAAATCAATTCTATATCTCAGGAATCAATTTTGCAGTCTCTAAAAGCCAGCTTTCTTTTGTAATGCAGATGGCAGATCCTTTAACTGCATTGATTCATGCGGTACAAGTTATGAACTTCTTAAAGACATTGATTTTGAAGACACTTCGAGAACGAGACGAATCGATTTCCAATGCAAGATTGCTTTCAAATAGCATGGATTTCACCTCCTGCAAAGATGAGTTTCCTCCTTTCAACTTCAACCGAGAGGAGTCATCGTGCGAACTAACCGAGGACGATTGTGACAAAAAAGCATCAACTACCAAAAGAAAATTCTCAAGGACTTCTACCTTAGGAAGAATAGAATGGAGCGTAGAGAAACTCCGAAGCTCCGAGGAAAAGAGAAATCGAGACGAGGTATTCAAATCTTTTTCAGCTGATAGCGCAACTTCCACATTTGACAGTGGTCCGTTAGAAAATAGTTATAGTTATCGACGTAGATATGACAGCGAACATTGGCTGCGATTGAGAAATGGCGTGCGCAAGTTATGTAGGCACCCGGTGTTTCAATTGAGCAAGCCATTTAAGAAGTCGGCGAGTCTTGGCATTGTAAATACTAGGGATGGAGGAGGAGAAGCTTGGGCTTGAAATTGCATGTTTACGAGGTTTTAATTCCTAACATCACCGCGACTACAATTGCAGCCGCAACTGCAACGGCTGTATTTAGTCTTAGTTTCACGCAATGTCAAGAATCGTAGCCCAACCGCGGTCGAAGCATGCATTATAGATGTGTATGTGTGTGAAGTTGTACTTAGTATAAGCATAGTTTCAGTTTTAACATCTGTTTGATGTTCTTAGAAGAATGTAAGTTCATGAGATATTTGAAAATGTTAACAAATGTTCTTGCAAATGATTGTTCAATAGAAACCTTAGTAAGCATCTAAGAATAACCTTAGTAAGATCTCGAATCTCGCTTATGGATCCTTTGCCTTCGAATAACAAAAAAAAATCCATGGTCATTCAACATGAAAGACCTCTTCATGTTACACAAAATGATGATTCAAAAATTTGGATAAATACTTTTGATTCTAATTCTTCTCAAGGTTCAATATGGTGAATTACTATACTTTGATATGAGGTTCCATTTCTACACAATTAGTTCATGGACACAAATATTTTCTCAATCCTCTATATGAGTATAGTTGTTTTGTTTGAATTATTCGGTTTAAAACTAAATTTTAAGTCATTACTCTTGTACAACATTTTATTCTAATGATTGAAGATCAGTTTAATACCACTGAAAAAACAGTTAGAACGGATACTGGACTAGAATTTGCTATGTCAACCTTCTATAGATCTAAAGGTTTAATCACAAAACTAGTTGTTTTGAAACACCACAACACAATGGAAGGGTTGCAATGACTATCGGAGAAGCCTAAATCTCTCAACATTAACGTGGTTCTTAAACTTTGGAATAGAGGTTTTTGGTAACCTTGACTAACCGAATTGATAAGTTGGGAGAGAAAGTTAGCAGGGTCGATCCTTTGACTGATCTTGGAGTCTTATCTGCGTAGGAGATTAAAATTAAATTCAAAGCGATAGCTGATATGTGGTCCCTCCTTAAGATTAAAGACTCCCAATTGATTCAGAGATCTAGATCTAAGTGGCTCAAGTTTAAGGATGCTAATTTGGGACTCTATCATACTTTTGTGAAGAGCATGGGTAGGAGGAATACTATTTTAGAATTGCATGTTGATGAGGTTTGGATTCAAAGTTTTTTTTATATTAGACGAGAGGTTGTGAACCATTTCACCGAGATCTTTAAAAAAGTTGATGTTGATAAACCTCGTTTGAATGGTGTGGTCTTCCCATCCCTTTTAGATGATGATAACTTTTCCTTATTCGTTCCCTTTAGTTTCCAAGAGCTTGATGTGGCAATATCACAGTGTAAGGGAGATAAAAGTCTAGGTCGTGATGGTTTTAACTTCTCCTTTTTTTAAAAGATTCTATAACCTTCTTAGAGTTGACTTGAGGATCATGTTTGATCAATTTCATCATTTTGCATCTCTACCTCGTAGTTCTACTCCTTACTTTGTGAGTTTGATCCCTAAGGCTAACCCCCATTCCACTTTGGAGACTTCCAGCCTATTTTACTGGTTGAATCCATGTATACGTTGGTGGAAAAAGTGCTGACCATTAGACTAGAGATCGTGATGGAGAAGCTTATATCTCCTAATCAATTGACTTTTCTTAAGGGAAGAATGTGGGTGGGTGGAGTTGTGTCTATTAATGAGGTTGTTGATTTGGCCAAAAGATCTAAAAGACCTTGCCTTATTCTTAAAGTAGATTTTGAGAAAGCATGTGATTCAGTTAGTTGGAATTTTGTGGATTATATGATAATCAAATTCGGGTCTAGTGAGAAATGAAGGTCTTGGATGAGAGCTTGTGCCTTTGTTGGGAATGTGGTGGTGAATGGGTGTCCAACCCAAGAAATTAGCACTCAAAGGGGTTTGAAACAAGAGGACCCCTAACTCCTTTCCTTTTTCTCCTGGTTGTTGAGGGGCTTAATGATCTTGTTGTGAGGGCAAAGGATTTTGGCCTTTACTCTAGGTTTAGAGTTGGTAATCTTAGGTTGACAGTGTTTCACCTTCAGTATGCAGATGATACTCTTTTGTTGGCTGATCCATATCTATATAATTTATGGTGTATTAAGGTTATTCTTAGATGTTTTGAGAGAGTTTCAAGTCTTCACGTTAACTTCTTCAAGAGTAGTCTTATTGAGGTTAATGTAGATCCTATCTTTCTTACTTCAGTTAGGGACTTTCTCCACTATAAGATAAACTTTCTTCCTTTTAAGCACCTTGAGCTGCCAATGGGGGTTAATCACCGTCTTGTATTTATTTGGGATCCTATAGTTGTCTTGTTGGAAAAACACCTAACTCTTGGAAGCATGAATATGTGAGTTTGTGGGGTAGAGTGGATCTTCTTAATTCGGTGCTTAATATTATTTCTATATTCTTCTTGTCCTTTATGAAAATGTTTTTTTACAGTTTGGAAGAAAATATTGACATTACAAAGAAGATTTCTTGGGGAGTAAATAATGTATCTAACATTCATTGGGTGAATTGGGATGATGTGTGTAAGCTTAAAAGTAGAGGGGGTTAGGAGTGAGAGATCTTTGACTGGTTAATTTTTCTCTTCTGGAGAAGTGGAGATGGAGGTTGCTTGTAGGGGATTCAGGGTTTTAGAGGGATATTTTGATAGATAGGTACAAAAATATCTTTATCTCCTATCATAGTGGATGTAAGGATGGGGGTTTCCATTCTTCTTCGTCTTGGTGGAAATAGATATATCTCCTTGGGACAAAAGATGAGTGTAGCACATATTAATTTTCTGATGGCATTGCTAGGAAAGTGGAACATCCCCTTAAAGTCTATGTTTCCTGGTCTGTTCTCCAATTATATCCATCAAAAAGGGAAAGTGGGCGAGATAGGGGGTTATCAATGTGGTCCTGACCTGAAATCTTAGATGAAGGAGTTCCTTCTTTATTAGAGAGTTGCATGTTCTTAAGGAGTTTCATGATTTTCTTAGAGATGTTATCATTACCCTAGACCGAGATAAGTGGATTTGGAAGCATTCTAAAGACGTTAACTTTTTAGTGGCATCCTCTTATCACTTCCAGATGGGGAGTTTGACTTCTTGTATGGCACAACTCTCGTTTTAGAGTCACGTCATTTCACTTATTTGGAGTAGTTGGGATCCATCTAAGATCGTTATTTTTCCTGAAAGTTATTACAAGACAAATTCCCTTCTAGAGTCAACCTATTTAGGAGAGAGGTGTTATCAAACACTAGTAGTATTTCATGTCCCTTTTGCGGGTTTCTGATTGAGATTGCTTTTCGCCTTTTTATCACATGCCAAATAGCCTTGTTAGTGTGATATAGAGTTTTTAGGTGGTTGGGGTGGTAGATAGTTATTCATCGGGATCTTAGGGCGCTTTTTAATTCTTTCCTCTCTTTAGGAGGTGTGGTAAAGTATAGGGGCGACTACCTTTTGGTTTGGCATGTTGTAATATGGACTATTTGGAATGCTCAAAATGATGTTCTCTTTAATGGGGTCACAAAAACAAAGAAAAAAGTGAAAGAGAAGAGTACTATTTTTTACTTGGAATTGGTTTTTGGGTAGGTCGGAGGAAAACTCTTGCACCTTCATGGATTACCGTCAGAATTTTATCCTCTACCCGCACCTATAGCAGGTCGAGTATTTTCCCTAATTTAGAGTGTGGTGGTGGATATTCAGTACCACTTTTGTTGGGATCTAATCTATTGATGGTGGATCTCGTTGGTTTGAGCTCTAGCCTGAGAGTATCGAGGTGGTTCTATAGTAGTTGTGGTTTTGCTCATAGTTTTCCCCTTCTTTTTAGGCTCCTTATTTTTGTCACATATCTTGTTTATTTTATCATGTTATTGAGCACCTCATATGCTTTGTATTCTTTGTTGTATCATGATTTTCTC
Source organism: Lathyrus oleraceus (assembly GCF_024323335.1). Taxonomy (NCBI): domain Eukaryota; kingdom Viridiplantae; phylum Streptophyta; class Magnoliopsida; order Fabales; family Fabaceae; genus Lathyrus; species Lathyrus oleraceus. Next base: position 463,037,197 of record NC_066582.1, read on the forward strand.
CCTTTGTTAATGTTCCATTCTAGAACTATAAATGAGAATAGGAACAACGATGATGGCATATCGTAACTTCTGATACAGTGGAGTGAGGAAACCTACAAGGTTAAAAATCCAACACTCAAGTCAGTATGTGAGGAAGAAGAGTGATATGAAATTTAATTTGAAACTTTTTTCCTCAATTTGGCGCCTTCTCTTTATATATAGAGAAAGGGATATAAAGAACTATGTATTTATTAGTCGTGACTTATGGAGAGTCGTTGGATGCACTTGCAGATGAGATCTCTTATAATCATTAGGATGATCGTGTTCGTGTATTGGGAAGCTTCTAGAAGGAGTATTACCTCTTGGTGGTCAGTCAAGGTCAATGTGACCGACCTAGAAAAGTTTCCTCATAAGCCCTTGTGTATGTACAGATAAATGGGGGCTTGATGCTTCAGCCTCGGATGTCGACCACTCTCTGATCACTTCAAGGTAGGCGAAGGAGAAACATTTTAGTTTCTCTATGGAATCATGCATTTAATACACCATACTTCAAACATATTTTCTGAGGTGTCATAGTTATGGCTCTTGGGAACCAAAACTCTTAAGTGTTACGTGTGAGTGATTGGACGTATTTGGTGAAGCGCTTTTTCATGATAGAATATAATATTCTTTAGAAGAATAATTTTCTTTCTCCTCTGAGTCTTTTTTTCAAGTCTAATAGTTACTTTCTTCTTTAGTGTTTCACTTTCCTGTGCGCCTATATTGTCACCGGGGAAGAACCATCTCGCCCTCTAACCCTCAAGAATCTATCTTTCTAATCCTCATAAGGCTCCTCGTAGGGTTCCAACAAACACATACCATACAAAGAGCGCATAGTTACCCATCCATAGACGGGGAGAATCTCTACACTCTAAAAAATAAAGGAAAACCCTTACGGTGGGGAGGACACCCAGATGGAAACGTATGATCTCAAATTCCTTAATGATTCTCTAGACATTGGGCGTGATTTGGGAGGGGAGACATTGGCAGTCACCAAGAATTCCGCTTTAAAAGGCATAAAGGGTACTAAAACCACCCAATTCATCAATGACAGTGAAATTCAAGTAAAAATAAGGGGAGGATAAACCACTTAAGGTAGCCATGTTGGCTTTTTCCTTTTCTTAACAAGGCTTCAAAATTACATCTTCTTCGTGCCCTATACTTGAGATCCTGATATCTTGACTGAACCCTGTGATCCAATTCAAATAAGAATATAAGAACATAATATCTCAGACATGGATGCATTTGGCATTCTTCCTAGCCATCGATTTCTGAGGAAGGGGTTAAATAGTTGCAATACTTGGAGGCCTAAAAAATCTCAATGGACTCCATAAATTTTCTCTCTCTTACCCAGGTCTAGAAGATCAAATAAGCGCCATCCATAAAACTTCTATGATTAAACAATGAAAGTTTTAAGAATAGGGGGGAAACAATCTTTCTAAAAAAGCAAACCAAAACCCTTTATGAGGGAAAACCAATAATGCAAGTTACATACTTGTCTAGTAAAGTTACTATTGCAAGAAGTATAAAAGGTTTCACACGTCAAGAGCACGTATGAGAAAAGAAAATAGAATGGATTTCCCTAAAAATATCATCATGAGAAACATTAAATACCACAGACACCTTTTCACACCAAATGATCAAGTTTCCATCATTGATTGAAGTTTGGACGTCTCTAAAAATCAATTGATTGATGTTTGACATCCCTCAACTGACACAAGAGTTACGCGGGAGACAATTGGAAGAAGGGTGATGACTCATCCCTAGCTGAGGGACTCACCGGTAACTGGGGGACTCGTCCTTAACTGAGGGAATCACCTTTAACTGTGAGACTCACCCCTAAACTGCAAAATTCAATCGAAAGAAATGATAAGCTTAAAACACTTCACAATTTACAATCACTCGCGTTTGACAGTATTGTAAGACCCCAATTTTGATCCCTCATGCTATCTCATCATATACATTGGCTTTGGGATCACACCTTGGCATACTCCTTACCCCTCATTCATTGGGTTTGCATTGGGAGAGATCACCAAGCATATTTTGATTGTATCATACTTTGTTTTTAATTATTTACTAACCAAAATATCAAAAATATGTCAATGTATAGTTTGTTGCTTTTGTAGGTAGTGTATGTGTCCACCCATGCTCCATCAAGCTCATACTTAGGGTTTGAGACCCTCAATGCAAAGAGACTAATCAAGAGATGGTTTAATTGATTCTAGACATCATATATGGATCCCCATGGTCTTCACATATCATTTTGATCAAGAATTCATCAAGAGTTTGAAGCTTGTTTGCCTTGGAAGCCCTAATTCATCTGGATATCTTGTGTGACTTCCTTAACAAGTTTCTTCAACATTTGATAAAATATTTCAAGGTATACTTAATATTACATCCTCTTACACATATGAAAATCAAGAGTCCCAAAACTCAAGAGAATGTCAATCTAGCAAGTTGGTTCATGGTAGTTGACCAAACAAAGTCAACTGGTCAAAACTGGGGTTCTCTAGACCCCATCTATTACAATTTTGTCATATGAAAATGATTCCAAGAGAAAAGTTACTCATAATGACATTCCAAACAACTTTCATGTTTAAGTCTATAGCTATTTTTGCTTGGAAAGTCATTTTTTATGGTGAAAGATTATAGATCATTTTGTCTGAACCCTAGTTAGGAGGTCAACTTCCCAAGACCATAACTTACTAATTTTTTATGAGATGAAATCCATTCAAGCTCCATTATCAAATTCAAGATGTCCTCTTCAATTTTTATGTTTGGAGGAAGTTCAAATTCAACTTGAAAATGCATGTTCCAAAAGGAAACATTATAGGTCATTTTGGGCCATTACCATTGAACAAGTGATTTTCCCTAACTTCTAAAATGCATAAATCCTTCATGCCAAATCCAAATGAGATAAAATTTGTGACCAAATTTAAGAGGTTTAAAAGTGATACAACTTTGATGAAGGAACATTTTCTATTTGAAGTCCATAGCAAAAGTTATTCAAGGTGGAAGAAGTGAACATTTGACTTGGTACTTAGAAAATTTTCAAGTATGTTTGATTTTCCAAACTTCCACCTCAAAATTCATCATGATATAAGCTTCAAATGGAAAAGTGTTCAACGTGAAAGTTGTTCCCCTTGATCTCACCTATCCAAAAAGTCCATGATCATCTCATTTGGATCAAAATTGAAGGACTTGCGCATGGGTGTAATGAATGGTCCCATTTGGAAGATTCTCATGAACAATTTCCATTCTACATTGCATGGCTTCATGAATTGCTTTCAGCATCACATGTGCAGGATTTTGGACCAATTCCAATCATTCTTTGGGCTTTGTACAGGCCCATGCAAGCTTGCATGATGTAATTGATATTTTTGTATTTTTAAAGGAAGTGTGTGGAAACCACTTGAGGAGCCTATAAATACAAGTGCTATGAGCTCAGAAATGCATCAACACCTTGCCCAAGCTTTGCTAAGACAACTCAGACCTCTCACTCCATAGAATTTCTTGAGGATTTCATTAAAATCGAGTTTGAATTTCACCTTCTGTTTGAAATTCAAACTCCAAGAATTCATTGTCCTTTCCATCTCAATTGATCACTGCAAGCAAGAGGAAGAGGAATCAAGCAAATCCAGGTCAAGATCAAGCAAATTTGAAGCTACTCGAAGGTAAAAATTCAGAAACTTCATCTTTTCGATTCTCTCTCAATTCTTCACCATTCTTTGTGATTTTTGGTTTGTTGAAATCCTACCAATGTAAACAACAAGATTGAGTTGCTTTGAGGTTAAATCGAAGCAACTCAGTTCATGATCCTCAAAATTTAAATCCCTGTATCTTTTATATACTTGAAATTGGAGAAAATTGAGGCTAGATTCGTGATCCTAAGGATTTTCTCTTCAAATTAGTGTCCTTGTTTTCCATTTTTCATAAAGTTTAGGTTGGACCAGTCCAGTGGTCCTCATCGGAGAAGATGGCCGGAGCTAGGGCTCCGGTGGTGTGTTGACAAGGTTCCAACCATCTGATCTTGGTTCAACATTTTAATCTCAACCCTTGCTTTTGCATACCACGCGTGTACACGCGTTGACTGAGGTGGTGGATGGAAGTGCGCACTTGGCCATCAGATCTGCCACCTCAATTAATGAGGGAGATCTGATGGCCCTTGTTTTTTTGAATTTTTTTTATTTTCTGATTTTTCATTTAATCCGTTTATTTTGTTTAATTCATATTAATTTCATTTTTAATCCAAAAAATATGATACTTTCACCAAAAATCTTTAAATATTTTTCTATCTCATTTTCTGAATTAAAATTATTTTTTGGATTAATTTTGATATTTTTCATGAATTAAATGTTTTTGTGCATATTTTTAATTGTTTAAAAATACTTCTGACTTTTCAAAAATGATGAAATTTTTTGCCTAAGGTCCTTTGACCTTGTTTGACCTAGGATAAATCTCTTGGCCATTTATTTGGTGTTTTGAAGAAGTTTTAGGTTTTGACCAAACTAATTTGTATTTTAATGCATTTTTAATTTGATTTTTAATTTGATTTTTAATTGATTAATTATGTAAAAATTGTGTTGAGCCATTTTTATGGTCTTGTGATGTTTGACTATTTGTTTGGGCCTTGGTCAAGGTTGATTTGACTTTTGTTGGATTAAAATCATTGGATTTAGGGGATTGATGAAATGTACATTTCATCTCCCAAAATGAATGAATGATTTTAATTTGATAAAATTCCTCCCATGACCAATTTGTGTTTCTCTCATCTCCCCTCCCTCTTCATCTTCATTCCCATTCTTTCCCATTCCTTTCATTGACCAATGAAGTGTCAATATCCTAAGGCTAATTGGTTCATCAATGACCCTGTGTCAGATGAACCAATACAAGCATGGATGAGATAAGTCCATCCCTTTTGATCTTTTCTTTTAGTGTGTGGTATGTTTTAGGAGTTTGGTCCATTATACCAAATCTCTAACATGCACTAACACCTAAACTTTTATTGCCCGACCTCAGATAGTTGTGACTTCTACATAAGTCCAATTACGATTGCTTAACATAGAGCTAAATTTTGACCCTAAAGGCGTAGCATTCTAGTAAGTGAGATTGTAAGTCTCCCATCTTTCATGGTATTGTGTGGAAACTTTACCTTTTTTCCTTCCTATGGAAGATGTCTTGGTTCAAGGATCCATGCTTTGAGTGTTCTCCAAAGAATGACTTAATCAATTGAAAAGCAAAACACCACTAACATATGTAACACCTCAAAATTTGCCCTCCTTTTCTTGGGACTAGTTTAGCATATTGCATTGCATGTTTTAGGACATTAGGCATTTGCATATTGCATATCATGTGAACATAATGAGGTCTTCCTCCAAAGTCTGTTTCAGAAAATAGAGAGGTTAAGAGATTCATGCCTGAGGGTCTTTATAAATTGATCACCAACCATCTGAGGGTTTGTGCTTCAATTAGGGTTTTCTTGGTTCTTCAAGGAGGTTGAGCATTATCTTCTTTTCAAGGATATATTACCATCATCATGGTTAGGTCATCCTCAAAGGTTTCAGAATTCATGCTCAAGTTCCTGTGGATTAGGGTTTTGACCTCTGGTCAACCCTAATCAAGGACATTCTTTCAACCAGGGTTTCTCAAGGCAATGAGGTATTTGTTGATGATGAATATCACATGGTTATGTGGAGAAGCTTACAAGATCTAGGATTTCATTTCTGAGTCATTTCCTCAAGTGGTGGAGGCTCAAGCTGATCAGAGCATTTCTAGATCATATGTCAACCAGAAAGTCAACAGAAAGTCAACTGAGGGCTTTGAGGTGGAGAAACGAGTCTCAACACTTCATTCATGTCCAAAAGAGATTTATTCATCATGTCAAACATCTACCTTGAAGATTTTGAAGCCAGATCAAAAGTTTCCAAAAATGGAAAGAGACCTGTAATTTCACGTTTCCAAAAATGGCAAGTTTTTGGACCACTTTCAACTTGACTTTCCAACATCAAATAAGCTTCAAATTAAATTTTGTCCAACATGAAAGTTGAGGATCTTTCTCTCCCATTTCCAAAAAGTCCAAGATCATGAGCATCTGATGAATGGTTGAGGAGTTATGAGCAAATGATCATCAAGTGTGCATGAAACTTCAAAGTGCCATAACTTTTGATTCAAAACTCCAATTTAAGCCACTCTTTTTGAAAAATACTTATCATGACCTATATTTTCCAAATCTATCATTGCATTGCATGAAAAAAATCTCACATGACCATTGGTGCATACATGAGCTTTTTGGAGGGAAAATGAAGAATTTGAAATTGGTTGATGCTACAAGCTTTTTGATCCTTCCATCATGTTCATAAGTTGATTTTAAGTGTAATTGAACCATGCATGTGCACTGTTCACGTCCATTTTATCATGCATAGGGTGAATTTACCAATTGTGCATAACACCTCATTTCTCATTAACTTTTCATTAGCCAAGCTTAAGTGTGATTTGCAACATGATTAAGGAAGCATATAAAAGCCTAATTGTAACAGAATTGTTCATTCTAACACATTCTAGATCTAGATTCAAATTCCCTCCAAAAATTCTCTCAATCCAAATTTGAAAATTCTTCACATAACACCTGAATTTTATTGCATATTTGTGTTCCTTGATCATCATTTGGTAGGGATCAAGCTGTGGATTGAAGAAATTGGTGAAGAATTGTGCATACTCCATACATGAACATGAAGATGGAAGTTACAAGTTGAGCTAGATCCAAGCCTTTCCAAGCATCAATTCATATTCAAAGCTTCATATCAAGAGTGGAGAAGGAGATTTAGAAGTTCTGGAGGCTTAATCACAAGATTTTGGTCACTGCAAGTTCAGGTTGGTGAAATTTCGAATCTCATGTTTCTTCAATTCATTGCCATGATTAGATAGATCTTTTGATGCTGAGAATTCTGATATAAATAATTTTGAAAATGGATGAATATTGATGAAGTTGTGTTGATTTAAAGTTTGATGTGCAAATATGTTTGTCTTCGATCCGTCCAATATATTATGAACTAGGCTTAGCTAATGGGATATTTGCATTCTACGTGATGAGATCTTTCCATTGATGTGCTTGGTTGAGAATTCTGGATTTTTTTTTATGAAATGATGAATGTCGCCGTGAAACCGCCGGAGAAGATGGCGGAAAACACCTCCCTCCGCCGTCTGGTTTCTGACCTAGGGCTTTGCCTAGTCACCGTCCATGCATGCGCCTGCTTGGCGCTTCCAGTGGCCTACGCTTCTTTGACCATGCCAGCGTGTGTGTTGACCGCGCATGTGGCAGCCACTTCATTAAATGAAGTGCTGCGTTTTGAGCACTTCTTGGACTCCTCCATGGTTCGATTCCAGGCGAAGGCAATTGTGAATATTTTTTCCCAGCGCCTCTATTTTGATGTACATGATTCGATTCCTCACTGCATGCATATTTTCAAATTTATTTCAACCTTTTCCATATTCCATTTCCACATGTCTTTCCCATATTATTTCAATATTTTCCACCAACTTCCAAAATTCATAACAAATAGAAAATTAATCCAAATTGAATGCAATTTTTTTTCACTTGTTCATCTTGATGTCTTTTATTTTGTGACATTTATTTCATAATTTTTGTATTGCTGGATTTTCAAATATGCTTGGTTGTTTGAACTTGATGCAAATATGACATGTTGGATTCATTTGCTTGTGAAATGCTCATACATTATCCAATTGCCATGAAATTTAACATGATTGATCCTAACATGTTGCCTGATTTTTGAGGCTTGGTTGTGCATTTTTATCATTTTTCATCTCTGTTTTGGACACGTGGATGTATGGTGTGACAATGTGTGTCACACATTTTGATGTTGCTCTTGTTCAGTTTCATGCACATGACATTTGATCTCTTTTGATTCCAATTTTTTGCATGATGCTTGTGTTTAACATGTTGTGTTCACATAAAAATTTTCATGATTATTGGATTCATTTCTGTTTTAATATGGAATTTCTCTTCTTGATGTCCAATTGTGATCACCTTTGATTGCCTTTGCCTTATCTCGTGCAATTGATGACCTTACCTTAGGATTTGAGTCTGGTCCTTTTTAGGACATGTTCTTACTTGAATAAATGTGCTTCATGTTGAATATTGGCTGCTGTTTTGACTTTTTGCTTTGCCTTTGACCCTAGTCTTGGTACTAGTGGTTTGTACTCACCTTTTGAGCTTTGCATTTCAGGTTCAAGCTTCTAGTCCTAATGGTTGATGTTGATCTCATGACTTGAGATGCAAATTACTTTGTCCACTAACCTTTCTTGTGTTGTAGGTTCCTTGGTGTTGAACTCACTTGAGTTGTTTACTTATTGACTTGCATTGTGAACATATTGGTTGGAACCACTATTGATTGTTTGTTGGATTTGTCTGAATGTGAATATTGACTTGTTTGACTTTCTTACAGGTACTTTAGTTGCTTTAGCTCAATGCTTGAGCTTTGCTTTGCTTGTGGTTGGCATACCACCTAGGTAATCATCTTCTAACTCCATGTAGTCTGGAAGCCCTGTCGTTTCTTTTGGCAGGCATTTGGCTGAAGTCCTCCTTAAGAGGCAATGACTGTGTTTGTTTACATTTGTGGTGTTACTTGTTAAAGTCCTCCTAAGTGAAGAGGCAATTGACAGGTAGAAGGGACTAGTAGCCAGTCCCCTGTTAATCGTTGAGTCGTCCATCAAGCTCGCACTACGTGCTGATGCTCTTGGACACGTCCCCCAGATCTTGTACAGAGTCAGTCAAGTGGAATAGGGTCCCTCATTCTGGACCCCCACACTTTCATTTGATTCAAGCTCACCCAGGCCCGGGTTAAGAGCTATGAGGTCTTATCCTCATTACCTTTCATCTGCTCACCTTGACGGTTAATGTCAGTGGTTAAGAGCTTCTGCACACCCCTTCCAGTTTTGGCTTGTTTGTCGAGGTTGATATGACCCCTTGACTAAAGCCCAGCCTTGTATGAGCCACTTGTTTGCATATAGAATGTGATGGTTGCTTTTGATGTTTATCTGCTTTTGCTTCTTATCTCCTTTCTGTAGGAGTCGTATGATCAACTTTCGAGGAAGTTGAACGTACGTAGAGATAGACTTGAGTTGACTCACTGCCTGTGTGGGTCAAACTCTTGTTAGAGACCTCAACCTAGGGTTATAATTTGCATGATGACTATTAGGCTCGAGTCAGTCTCCCTTTTAGCCCGTTATTCCCTTGGTCTCTGGTTAGGAGAAAGTTTCTCCCTTGTTAAGGGGAACTACGTTGCCCTGATCCTCATACCAGATGAGGTACGTAGGCAGGAGATCGTGCGAGATCTCTCCGGGCAACCTTTTCTTTTTTGCGTGTGTTTTGCTTGACAGCTATTAGGTCCGAGTTCCCGACTCCCTTTTAGTCTGTGTGTTCAACCTTTTTGTTTCTTCTGACGTCTCAGCGTCTTCTTGGTGTTTTGCTTGACAACTACTAGGCCCGAGTACCAGTCTCCCTATTAGCTTGTCAATTTGCTTTCTACCTTTGGTGTTCGCTGGCTAGCGATTGCTTGTTTGTTTGGAGTCGGATGTAAGCCCATTGATTGGCATTCAGTTTCCTTGTGTTGTTCGTTTGGAGTCGGATGTAAGCCCAGCTATTGGCATTCCGTTTCCTTGTTTGCCTTTGTTTGGAGTCAGATATAAGTCCAGCTATTGGCATTCCGTTTCCTTGTTGAGTTTCTTTTGACGTCTCAGCGTCTTTGTGTTGTGTTTTGTTTCGGCGTGCGTTAGCCGAACTACGGTAGCTCTGATTCTCATTCCAGATGAGATACGTAGGCATAGGATGCGATATCCTAGCGAGCCCGTCCCCATTTCCCCGAACTACGTCGACTCTGATGTTTATTTCTGACAAACTACGTAGGCCCAGGATGCGACATCCTGCCGAGTCCCCTTCCTCCACCTTCTTTCACCTGTATTTTATTCCAGTGTGTGTGCAGTCTTTGAGTAGTTTATCAGCAACCTTATTCTATTCTCTTGAGCGTGGATCCCGTCGAGTACGACGGACGTGAGGGGTGCTAATACCTTCCCCTTGCGTAACCGACTCCCGATCCTTGCAATCTCTGGTCGTAAGACCACTCCTTTCCCTTTTTCAGGTTTACTTCGAGCGTTTCCTTTCCCTCCTTTGGGATAAATAACGCACGGTGGCGGCTCTGTATCTTTTCCCACCGGCTGTTTTTCGCGTTGCGACAACATATAATTAACCTTGACTAACATTAGACTAACTCTTATTAATATTGCTTTTACTTTCAAGTCATTTACTTTATGCAATTTAATTTCTAAGTCATTTACCATTCATTGCCATTTATATTTCATTTAACTTGTTTATGTTTATGTCATTTTCACTTTGCTCATTTGAGCCATATATTGTGATTGTATATTTTTGCTTGTGTATTTTGATAGTGTTTGTGGTCTTAGGACCATAAAATACTTAATAAACAACAAAAACCCTAAAAAATGTTTGGTGGACTGTTGAGCTTGATCTGAACTTTTGGACTTAGGATTAGGCAACATTCTATATGAAAAATGACTTGGCCAATGCCAACATTTTGAGACCAAGTTATTGTGATTTGAGCCCTCATCTGATGCAAGTATTGGGATTCACTTGGACTCATCTGCTACATGCTCTTGATGCAAATTGTTATTTTGATCTTATATCTAATGCTTTATTCTGAGTTAATTAAGGAGTATTTCATCTGCTACATAAGAAGACAAAGAAGATTGCTAGCTATGGGATTTGCTTGCTTGGATGTGGCTATCTTTATTTGATGCCTTGATCTTCATGATGTCTGATATTGCTAATTGCTTGTTGATTATTTGCTTGATTCAAAGTCCAAAAGGGAAAATGGGTTTTTCTATATGACATTCTTGTCTGTTGGATTGCATCCTATTGGTCAGATCTTTTCAACTCTTAACTTTTAATTTTATGCTTAGGTTAGCCTCTTCATCTCCTCCGACTTCTTAAATTTCAAAATCTCTCCCCCTTTTCAAAAACTTTCTTTGCTTGTGATTTCAAACTTAGACTCTGTTTAAATTATTAGAAACTTTGGCCTTATGCCGATGAATTTTTAAACTCTTTTTCTTAAATCAAACTTGTAAATGAATCTAATCATATTGACTTAAAATTTCAAAAAGACAAAAAGAATTAACACTCATTCAAGCTCTTGGGCCCCTTTGTGCCTCTTTTAACTTAAGTTTTGATTAAAAGCAATCCACTCATTTTGAAACTGATACCACGAACTACGAGGTTTTGATACCTCATTTTTATGTTGGTACGTACCCACATACACACATAAAAAGAGGCACAGAGGGGCCCAAAACACATACACACATAAAAAAGGGCTCCCTAGGAGTACCTATGACACTTTGGGTGCTAACACCTTCCTTTTGTGTAACCAACCCCCTTACCTGTAATCTCTGGCATTTTATTAGTTTTGATTTAAAAACTTCTTATCTTTGGGTTTTGTTTGTACTTTTCCCTTTTCTTTTGGATACAATAAAAGCGTGGTGGCGACTCTGGTTTTATTGACGTTAAGAGTATCCATAGCTTGATGGTCATGAATTTACCGCTACAGAAATTAAGTGGAAACTCTGTTGGGGAGTAGTCCTCAATGGGTTTAGCCTAATTTTTTATGTGTATATGTTTGTATATTTGTTTGTATGATATAATATGTTTGTTGTGCTTGGTGATCTCTGAGTGGTGAGATAAGTTCTAACCCGAACATGAGTGTAATTAAGATAGGAGGATGGTATAGTCATGTTCAACTTGTGTGGAGTAGTCCTTGACAAGTTGGCTTGAGACCCATCTACTTAGTGGAGATCCTTTTAGAGTTACTAATGTCACACAAGTCATTTGTGGTTAGACATTACTTTCTCTGATTTGGGGTCCGAGAAGCGGAGAACCGTAGAACATTTAACCCAGGTTGGCCTATTTACGATGTAGTGCGGAGACTGTTCAAGTGTAGACCTGATAACAGTTGTTACGCGATACTACACTCAGACGAGTTTCTCTTGAGAATATTATGGGTTGATGAGTCAGTCATCCTAACTTGTAATATCTGATAGATGGAATTAAGACTCTGGGAACTTTTTAGAACATGATCTACGAGTTTTTATCCTTAGCACACTCCCTTGGGGTGGTTCTTAACCTGACTCCATGCTCGTGACTCACAATAAACCCTTTGATTCTTGGTTGATTTGATCAAGTCTTATCAATATCAATGGAACTTGGGTGTTGATAAGGTGAAAACCACAACCCGCCAAAATGGATGATTGATCTTGATGATGACTTGATCCACCCATTGACCTTTGTTTGTATTTTCCTTGTGTGTGATTGTTGCATTCATGCATTCATGCGCATCATAATATTCATCACAAGAAAATAAATTTCAAGGAACTGAGGTCTTATTTGCAAATATTTTTAGACCATGAATTGTGGACGAAGGAACACTAAGAAGTACAATTTCAGATGTCCTGATTTGAAAGAGTTAAGGAAGTTATCATCCTTTGTATTAGATCCCTTGGACTTCAAGCAACGTCATGGGAAACTTTTGCATGTAATTTCTGCTGATGTGGTTGAAGGACTCTTGAGTGTTTTGGTTTAGTTTTATGACCCTCTATACCGGTGCTTCACTTTTCCTGATTATCAGCTTGTGCCTATGTTAGAGGAGTACGCCCATCTCTTGGGAATACCTGTATCTGAAAAAGTGACTTTCCCAGATCTCATATTATAGTTGAAGCTCTTCATCTGAAGAAGTATGAGATTGAGACTTATTGGATGAAGAAAGGAGGAGTTTTTGGGTTTACTTTTGAGTTCCTCATAGGAAAAACTACTGTCTTTGCTCAAGCCAGTAGTGTGGATGCTTTTGAAGCTATCTTTGTGTTGCTAATCTATGGCTTGGCTTTGTTTTCTAACATTGACGGTTATGTTGATGTTAAGGCCATTAGAATCTTCTTGATTGGGAATCCTGTGCCTACTTTGTTGGGTGATATGTATTTCTCTTTGCATTTGAGGAATTCTAAAGGTGGTGGGATTATTTATTTGTTGTGTTCCCCTTCTGTACAAGTGGTTTATTTCACACTTGCCTTAGACACCTGCTTTTATGGAGAACAAACAATGTCTACGATGGTCCCAGAGACCTATGTCTCTCACTAATGATGATATTGTTTGGTTTGATTCTAGATTGAGTAGTGTGGAAATTATTAACAGCTGTGGTGAATTCTCTAGTGTGCCCCTCATTGGTACACAAGGAGGAATCAACTACAACCCTGCTTTGGCTCGTCGTCAACTTGGGTTCCCCTTGAGAGACAAACCTAATAAAACTCAGTTAGAAGGTATTTTCTATCAAGAGGGTAAAGATCCCCAACATTTGAAGCAGAAGATGATACGTGCTTGGCATAATGTGCATAGGAAAGGAAGATCCGAGCTTGGTTCATGCAACTGTGTAGCTTTGGAAGCTTACACTACTTGGGTAAAGAAGAGAGCTTTGGAGTTGAAGATCATGTATGCTTGTGAAAGACCTATGTCTATGGTTGTGGCTGAGCCATCAACTCACCCTAACCAAGACATAGATAAGTTGGAAGACGCACTCACCAAGATGAAACAAGAAAAAGATATGTGGGAAGAGCGGTTCCATGCTTTGAGCCGAAAGCATGAGGAGTTGCAACTTAAGTCGAAAGACAAGGATGCACTTATTGAACTTCTTGAAGACCGAGAAATGAAGAGACAGAGAGAGCCAGAGGGTCCATCTTCCTCTAGCATGCCTCAGCCTTCCGGTGCTTGGAAGAAGATTGTTGATCAGCTTGTCCTTGAGAAGGCTCAGATGAAGACCTCTTTTGAGTCCGAGATCCGACGCATCCGAAGGAAGTACGCGCCCTCAACTAGATCATATGAAATTGTTACTAAGGGATCCTTATGATGATTAGTTTCCTTTTCTCTTGTATTTGTACTTTGGTTTCTGAAATTGTGCTCAGTGTAATCCTTCCAAATTTTATGAATAAAAGATATTTTTATGGTCAATTAAATTGTTATTATTATTATTATATATTTGCAAATAGAACTTCATATGTTCCTTGAAATTAAAAACAAACAAAAACATTGCATTTCATGCATCATTTGCATAAGCAGGTTTTCTTCATCCAGATGTCTTATCGGTTATTCTTCTTCTGCTTCAGCCAAGTTGACTCACCGATACAACACTCGGGCTAATCAACCCAAGATCATGGATCACTTAGAGCAAGAGAATAGAGAGCTAAAGGATAAGATTGCACGGTTGACTGCTATGATGGAGTCTGTTCTTGCCGCGTAGAATCAGTCGTCACCAACTCCCGCAACTCCTCCCTAGAGGACTGTCATTTCTGAGGTTGCTACCTCAATTGTTCCTGTTGCTTCCAGCCAATCCGGTCCTTCCATGCCTGCTGGATTCCCTTGGGGAATGTCATCCAACTTTATACCTGAAGGGTTTACACCCACCTTTGTCTCTATGCTTGTATCTAGGCCGGTCATGTCAGTGCCTCCTCCAGTTGTTCACACTTTGCCTCGTGTTAAGGATACCATTTACCATTATGAGCCATTGAGGTCCAAGATGTACATGAGAAGATGGATGAAATGAAGGATTAGTTACTTGAGTTGTGAAAGGAGTTGAAGACGTTGGGGGGAAAAACCTGTTTGGGAAGAGTGCTACTGAGCTCTGCCTAGAGCCAAATGTGAAGATCCCAATGAAGTTCAAAGTCCCTGACTTTGAAAAGTATAAGGGAAACACTTGTCCACTAAGCCACCTTGTTATGTACGCCAGAAAGATATCAACTCAAACTGATAATGATCAGTTTCTAATTCACTACTTCCAAGACAGTTTGACTGGTGCTGCTCTGAGATAGTATATGTGAAGGAGAATTGCGGTCCAAAACGCATCGGAAATTAAAATTTTCTCCTTTAGAGATCCTTACGAATGGTCATGATCAGTGATAGAATATTTACCTCTAGTGACGATTGAAATCTTTGGTGCAGATCTCTTATGACGATCAAAACCTTTGATGCAGATCCGCGGAGCGATCACGAACGTTGAACGATGACAACGTCTCTACTCAGTCCACACGAACGGATTCCTTCAATCTCAGTGCTAGCTGGTAGGAATGAAGGCTTTTGAGTGAGAGAGAGAGAGAGAGAGAGGAAAACGAAAATAATGCAACCGCAATGAATGCTTCTGCACAAGGGTTCTATTTATAGAACCACTTGTGTGGGCTTCAAGCTAAAAGCCCACTTAAGTGTATTTTGGCCCATATCTTATAATATGCCCAAAATCACTTAAGCCCATGGTATCTTACCATATTTCGTATTCTACTTAAGTACACCGTACCTTACGATGTTCCACAACTCACTTAAGTGCACCGTACCTTATGGTGTTCCTTAGTTACTCTATCTCTCATTAATCCGTCCTTTGCGTGTGACCCTGTAGGTTTTCGCGACGTTGGCAATTATATTAAATCACACATTTAACATAATAAACAGTGAGCGGTATCTAGCAACACATCACTGCTACCCAAGACACGAAAATATCATGTGAGCTGACAAATCCTTCTGTGATAATACTTATGTGCATAATTACCCTTTTGCCCTTATGTCTATATTGAACACAAGGCATAGACCGTGTCATCCTTGTCCAGTTCAATATTGGGCCCATAGACATTTATCCTGTTATGCAAGATGGGAAAATTCCATCTAGGTCACTCATGTCCCTCAACATGCTTCGTGGAGTACCCATCAACTGTCTTTATGGTTATCCAGTTACGGACAACGTTGGATCAACAATAAAGCACTCGACTCTACATCTAGGGTCCATAGTGGTTTTAGGTTGAAGAGTGGTATACACCATTATCACCATGAGAATAACTTATGACACTTTGCATAATATTCTATATAGTATTCTCATAGCGGGTCAATCCAGTATAAATATTACTCTTAATATTCATACCTATGTTTAAGACTTGATAACTCTTTATCCATGATCCATGGGATGTGATCATCAGTCTATATACATAATAGTCTTAATGCTTTAATGTTATCCCACTTCACAATAAAGCTCGACTACGGATACTTTAAGAATAGTGTCCTTATGTTTAATGTGATCTCATGATCAAGTCATACTTGATACATTAAACGGACTAGCTATTCTAGGGACTTTATTAAACAAACGTAATAAAGAAAAAGCCTTTTATTATTCGATACAAGTACCAAAAGTATTGGCCTCTAGGGCTTACACCAACAATATGGGGTTAGATAATGCAAGTGTCCGTACTTTCAAAGATTTGGGTGAAGCTTCTATTAAATAGTACAAGTATAATGTGGATATGGCGCCCGATAGAGGCCAACTGAGGTCTATATCTCATAAGGATAAGGATACGTTCAAAGAGTATGCTTGGAGGTGGAGGGAACTTGCTGCCCATATTAGTCTGCCATTGGAAGAGAAAGAGATGACGAAGATTTTCCTGAAGACGCTGAGTTCGTTTTATTATGAACGTATGATTGGCAGTGCCCCCAATGACTTTACTGAAATGGTAAACATGGGGATGAGGTTAGAAGAGGGAGTCCATGAAGGACGGTTGTCCAAGGAAGAAGCATCATCTAGTAAAAAGTACGGTGGCAGTTTATCCAAGAGGAAGGAGAGGGAAACTAATTCAATATATGTAAGGAGGCAAAGGAGTCCTCATTTTAGAAAGAGTTCTCAAACACGTCAGCACCAACATCAAGTTTCTTCAGTGATTCCTGTATTTTCCAACAATTCTAACAATCAATTTGTTCCGATTCAACAACAACAACGTCAACAACAACCGCAACAAAGAACCAAATTCAACAACAACAACAACAATAATCAACAAGAAAGTGTTGAGAGGAAGAAGGTCTCCTTTGACCCTATTCCTATGTCCTATGCAGAATTGTATCCATCTTTGGTTCTCAAGAACCTTATTGAACCAAGAAATCCGCCACAAATTCCCGAGCCACTTCCATGGTGGTTCAAACCTGAACTACGTTGTGCCTTTCATCAAGGAGCCCCTGGCCATGACATATAGAATTGTTATCCATTGAAGTACGAAGTACAAAAGATTGTAAGGAGTGGGATAGTGTCCTTTGAGGACCGAGCGCCTAATGTGAAAGCCAATTCGTTGCCCACTCATGGTAATGCTTCAGTCAACATGGTAGATGGTTATCCCGGTGAGTTCAAAATTTATGATGTCCGTTATATCAGAAGATCCTTAGTGGAAATGCATAAGGATATTTGTATGGTTAGTGAATTTGAGCATGACCATGATGGTTGTGCAATCTGCAGTGTGAACCCTCGAGGATGTGTTATTATCAAGAGAGATATTCAGAGGTTGATGGATGAAGGTCTTATCCATATTTTCCAGTCCCGTCACTTGGGAGATGATGTGAATGTAATAGTGCTTGTGTTCAAGACCCCTGAGCGGGTAGTTATCCAGTTCAATAGTAGCAGCAACAACAACGTTAATAGATCGGTATCGCCGTTAGTAATATGGTTAGTGGGCCCTGTTCCGTATGCATCCGATAAAGCTATACCTTATCAGTATATGCCACAATGGTGGAAAATGGTCAAGAGGTTCCTTTACCAGTAGCATATTCTGTGGTAAATATAGCTGATATTTCAAAGGTGACCCGTAGTGGTCGTGTCTTCGGTCCGGTCTTTCCAAAAGAGGTAGAGGACGCTGCAGCCAGAAAGAAAATGGAGATGCCAGTGGTGAATCTAGTTAGTGCTCCAGTGTGTCAGTCTGGTGAATCCAGCAAGTTGAAGACTAATAATGACGATGATGAGGTATTCCGTTTGATAAAAGAAGTGAGTTTACTGTGGTGGAGCAGCTGCTCCAAACCCCGTCAAAGATTTCGGTGATGTCTCTGTTAATGAATTTCATAGCACATAGAGAGGCGTTGTAGAAGGTGCTTGAACAAGCCTACGTTGAGCACAATGTTATTGTGGATCAGCTTGACCATATTGTTGCTAACATCACCTCTTACAATAATTTGAGCTTTTGTGATGAAGAATTTCCCGAGGAAGGCAGAAATCACAATCTGGCACTACATATTTCTATAAACTGCAAGGAGGACGCTATGTCCAATGTGTTGGTCGATACTGGTTCGTCTCTGAATGTACTTATGAAGTTGACTCTATCCAGACTTTCTTATCAAGGCGCCCCGATAAGGCACAGTGGTGTGATTGTTAAAATGTTCAACGGTTCTCGAAAAATCGTCATTGGTGAAGTGGACCTTCCGGTTAAGATAGGTCTGAGTGATTTCCAAATTACTTTTCAAGTGATGGATATCCACCCGGCCTATAGCTTCTTGTTGGGAAGTCCATGAATTCGTGAAGCTGGAGCAGTGACGTCTACTCTACACCAGAAGCTTAAATTTGTGAAGAACGGTAAGCTTGTCGTTGTTGGTGGAGAGAATGCACTTCTAGTGAGCCATTTGTCATCCTTTTCTTATGTTGAAGTTAAGGAGGAGGTTGGAACTCCGTTACAAGCCTTGTTTATTGCTGATTAAGTGAAGAAAACTGGGGCACCCATTTCTTCTTTGAAGGATGCTTAGAAAGCTATTGAGACTGGAAACACTGATCAGTGGGGTCGTGTGATAGAAATTGCTAAAAACAAGAATAGGGCCGGATTGGGATTCCAACTAGGGCCTTTCAACGTCAAAGCTGAAGATGTCCAACCGAGTTTCCGCAGTGGAGGATTCATTCATGGTAATGATCAACACTCAGCTGCTGTGATCGAGGATGGTAACAGTGAAGATGAAGATTGCGCCAACTTTGTGACGCATGGCCAGTCTTGCAACAATTGGGTTGCTGTTGATGTTCCTATTGTTGTTCACCGATCTAAGTAATTTGTTTTCCATTTTAAGAAAAATCCTTCTCCTATGCCTAAGGGAGAAGTGAACATTGTTGGGAATTTCAATTATCATCAATGAAATACAATTTTATTTATCCACATCTATGATGTTTTATTTTTACTTTTTGCTTTTCTGAAAATGGTAATCACAAAAAAACACAAATAAATAATAATCTTCCATCTGCATAAAATTTAGTTAAAATTCACTTCTCTAAAATCAAAATATCAAATCATTATGCAGGTTGGTTATCAAACCCATTGAATACAATGATCATACTCCCTCTCCAAACTTTGATTTCCCTGTGTTTGAGGCCGAGGAAGAGACTGATGATGAAGAAGTATCTGATGAATTATCTTGTTTACTTGAGCATGAGGAAAAATTCATTCAGCCATTTGAAGAGAATATTTAACTAGTCAACTTGGGTTCCGAACATGATGTGAAGGAAGTCATGATTGGGTCTCAATTGTGTCCAAAGGCTAAGAAGGGGTTGATTGATATTCTTCGAGAATATTCTGATGTGTTTACTTTGTCCTATCAAGACATGCCTGAGTTAGATTCTGAGATTATGGAGCATAGATTACCGTTGAAGCCAGAATGTCCGCCAGTCAAACAAAAGTTAAGGATAACCCATCCTGATATGGCAGTCAATATCAAAGAGGAAATGCAAAAGCAGATTGATGTTAGTTTTCTTGTAACCTCTAAATATCCATAATGGGTGGCCAATATTGTGTCTGTTCCAAAGAAAGATGGCAAAGTCCGTATATGTGTTGATTATAGAGATTTAAATAAAGCTAGTCCGAAAGATGATTTCCCTCTACCACACATTGACATGTTGGTAGATAATACATCTAAATTCAAAGTCTTTTTGTTTATGGACAGATTTTCCAGTTATAATCAAATCAAGATGGCCCCCAAAGATATGGAGAATACCACATTCATTACACCCTAGGGAACATTTTGTTATAGAGTAAGGTCTTTCGGTTCATAGAATGTTGGTGCAATGTACCAAAGAGCTATGACCACTCTTTTTCATGATATGATGAATAAAGAGATTGAAGTTTATGTTGATGATATGATTGCCAAATCAAGTGATGAAGAAGAGCATGTTGAGCATTTGTTGAAGCTATTCCAACATTTAAGGAAGTACAAACTCCGCTTGAATCCCAATAAGTGTACTTTTAGTGTTCGTTCTGGTAAGTTGTTAGGCTTTATTGTCAGTGAAAAGGGTATTGAAGTTGATCCTGCCAAGGTCAAAGCAATACAAGAGATGCCTGCACCCAAAACTGAGAAGCAAGTCAGAGGTTTTCTCGGTCGCTTGAATTATATCTCAAGATTTATATCGCATATGACTGCCACATATGCGCCTATATTCAAGCTTCTTCAGAAAGATCAGTCTTGTGATTGGACCGAAGATTTCCAGAAAGCTTTCGACAGTATCAAAGAGTATCTGTTTGAGCCTCCGATTCTGTCTCTGCCTGTTGAATGAAGGCCCTTGATCATGTATTTGACTGTACTTGATGAAAGTATGGGTTATGTTCTTGGTCAGAAATATGAATCTGGGAAGAAAGAATATACGATTTACTACCTCAGTAAGAAGTTCACCGATTGTGAGACTAGGTATTCTATGCTTGAAAAGACTTATTGTGCATTGGCTTGGGCTACTAAGCATCTGCGCCAGTATACGTTGAATCATACTACTTGGTTGATATCCAAAATGGATCCAATCAAGTATATCTTTAAAAAGTCTGCTTTAATTGGGAGAATTTCCCATTGGAAGATGTTATTATCCCAGTATGATATTGAATACCGATCTCAAAAAGCGATTAGAGGAAGTGTCTTGGATAACCATCTGGCCCACCAATCGATTGAAGATTATCAGTCAGTGCAATATGATTTCTCTGATGAATAGATCTTGTACTTAAAGATGAAAGATTGTGATGAACCATTGTTTGATGAAGGACCAAATCCTGGTCCCCGTTGGGGAATGATATTTGATGGAGATGTTAATTTGTATGGTAATGGCATTGGGGAAATGATTATTACTCCTCAAGAAACTCATTTTCTGTTCACAACTAGATTGACTTTCAAGTGTACAAACAGTATGGCAGAGTATGAAGCGTGCATTATGGGGCTTGAAGAGACCATTGATCTCAGAATCAAATGTCTGGACGTCTATGGAGATTCAGCCTTGGTTGTGAATCAAATCAAAGGTGAATGTGAGACGAATCAACCCGGTTTGATACCATATAGAGACTATGCGAGGAGGATTTCAACTTTATTTACAAGGTTGAGTTTCATCATATCCCTCGAGATGAAAAGCGGATGGCAGATGCTCTTGCAATGCTGGCTTCAATGGTTATGGTGAAATTCTGGAATGAAGTTCCTAATCTGACGGTGATGTGTCTTGATAGGCCAACTCATGTGTTTGTTGTTGAAAAGGTCAAAGATGAGAAGCCATGGTATTTTGATCTCAAGAGTTTCCTCCAAAGTCATATTTACCCGCCTGGGGCATCTTTGAAAGATAAGAGGACTTTAAGGAGATTAGTTGGTAATTTCTACCTGAATGGTGATGTGCTTTATAAAAGAAACTTCGATATGGTTTTAGTCAGATGCGTGGATAGACACGAAGAAGACCTATTAATGACTGAAGTCCATGAAGGTTCCTTTGGTACTCATTCCAATGGACATGCTATGGCGAAAAAGATGTTGAGAGCATGTTACTATTGGCTGATAATGGAATCCAACTGTTGCAAGTTTGTGAAGAAATGCCACAAGTGTCAAATTTATGTAGATAAGATTCATGTTCCTCCGACACTATTGAATGTCATTTCCTCTCCATGGCCCTTCTCCATGTGGGGAATTGATATGATTGGCATGATTGAGCCCAAAGCTTTGAACGAACATCGTATACGAATGTAACCAAGCAAGTTGTGGTAAGGTTTATCAAGAATCAGATTATATATCGTTATGGTGTGCCAAGTAAGATCATTACTGATAATTGATCAAACTTGAACAATAATATGGTGGAAGCTCTTTGCAAAGACTTCAAGATTGCACACCATAATTCATCTCCCTACAGACCTAAGATGAATGGGGTTGTTGAAGCTGCAAATAAGAACATCAAGAAGATCATTCAGAAAATGGTTGTGACATATAAGGATTGGCATGAGATGCTCCCATTTGCTTTGCATGGGTATTGTACATCCATCCGCACTTCAACAGGGGCAACCCCTTTCTCTCTTGTTTATGGCATGGAAGTTGTGCTCCTCGTGGAGGTTGAGATCCCGTCACTGTGTGTGCTAATGGAAGCCAAGTTGACAGAAGCTGAATGATGTCAAACAAGATATGACCAACTGAATTTGATTGAAGAGAAGAGATTAACTTCCATGTGTCATTGTCAGTTATATCAGCAGAGAATGAAGAAAGCTTTTGATAAGAAGGTCAAGCCTCATATGTTCAGAAAAGGTGACCTTGTACTTAAGAAGATTCTATCTTTTAAGCCTGATGTTAGGGGCAAATTGACTTCTAATTATGAAGGCCCATATATTGTTAAAAGAGCCTTTTCAGGCGGTGCTTTGATTCTCACAACTATGGATGGTGAAGAGTTCACTCGTCCCGTGAATGCCAATGTAGTCAAGAAATACTTCGCCTAAAAAATAAAAAGAACAACTCGCTAAGTTGAAAACCTGAAAGGGCGACTTAGGCAAAAATGAGCGTCTCAGTGGATTGAAAACCTGAAAGGACGATCCAGGCAACAGTTAGAGACATAAAACAGAAAATTCATCCCGATAGATTGAGTACCCCACCTTGGGGTAATCTATGCAAAAATTAGGGATTATGGCAAGTAACTGCTTTCGGTTGATCCCCAGTAATTCGGTTCTGATTCGTTATTCTCAACCAAAGCCAAGTGCGCAACAAATATTGAAGTTGGTAGAAGGATTAGTGATCATTGTGTTAAATGTAGCCCTTTTCCATGTAAATTACCATTTTCAACTATTGCAAAGATCTATGCAGTCTTGTCATTTACAGACTACCATTCTATTAAATAAAGTTGAGTTTTTTTATCCAATTGTTTATACTCTTATTTATTTTTCAGCTAAATAGAATTGAATTTTATGGTGATAATTTTGAAATAAATTAAATAATAAAAATCATTTTTTTTAAATAATGAAAGCAATTACTTTAAAATGCAATCAATTACAATAAGGAATGTCAACAACATTATGAGAACAGGCAAGTCTAAAGTATGAAGCATTGTTGGTCTTCCCCAAGCAGTCGGTTTGGTAACTTTTTCCTCCCCAACAGTAGTCAGGTATCCTCAGCTGAGTTTGTGGATCACCTCCACAATCCCCGACGGAGTTTATTTTTGATTCCCGACAGTGTTGATTCTGAGCAATGTTTGATTTGGTCCCCTGTGAGGTTGTCTCCCATTTGATATGGTGTTGATCTAAAATTCCCCGCAGAGTTGATAGTTTAGATCCTCAACAGATCTTTTTCTCTTTCCCCATCCAGGTTTGAGATATTCAGAGCTAGAGGATTTGTATCCATCCCTAGCATGTTTCTCCAGTTGGTGTTTCCATCTTGTTGAGATTAGCCCAGTGTTGTAGCGATGATTCAAATTTTTACCATTTGTATCCTTTGCGATAGTTTTGTCAGCATAATCATGTACATACATATTCATACATCAGATATTTCATTTTTGCATTTTTTATTGCATTTGATTATGATTCTCTATTTTGGTCATGATATTTCCCCATGCAGGTTTGGTGTGTTTGTCCTTCTTCAATTGTAGAGTGTCGGCCCCTTTAATCAGAAAGATTTCAACCTTTCTCATTCTCCATTGAGTTATTTCCTTGCGGATGATTATTATTTCAGTTTCCTTCCCAATTAATTATCTGGATGGAACCATTTCCCCTGAGTTATATCCTCATTGGGTTGAGTCTTTATTTGACCGTTTCTTTCTAGATCTTACCTAGATAGATACTTTTGGTCCCTTGAGAGTCTATTACCCAGTAGCTGGTAATATTTTTCCCGTTTTTTAAAGTATTTTACTTTTACCCAATACCGGTAAAATGTAATCTACTTCTTTTTTCTCTCCAGGGGATTCGTTTTCACGTTTCCCCGGGCAGTCTATCCTTGATATGTTCATCCTAACCAGTGACGGATATTCTCCCTTTGTGGTTTTCTACCCAGTAAAAAGGTAGTTGTAATCCCTATTTCATTCCCCATAGAGTTAATCATTGATATGTTCATCCTAACCGATGACGACTTTTCTCCATTTCGCGGTCTTCTGCCCAATAATCGATAGTTGTAAATCCTACTTCCCCCCTGCTGAGTCTATCCTTGATATGTTCATCCTAACTGGTGACGGATATTCTCTCTTTGGTATTCTATCAAGTAACCGATAGATATAATTCCTACTTTTTTCAGGCAGTTTATCCTTGATATGTTTACCCTAACCAGTAATGGATATTCTTCCCATTCCCCAGGTGGTTTATCCTTGATATGTTCATCCCAACTGATGATAGATACTCTTCCTCTTAGTCTATCCTTGATATATTCACTTTAACCGGTAACAAATATTCTCTCTCTTCGGTTTTCTGCCAAGTAACGGTAGTTGTAAATCCTATTTGATATTTTCCCCAGTAGGCCATTCTTACCCAATAACCGGTAACGAGTACACCTCCTTTTTCTCAGCGAGTCATCCTTGATATGTTTACCCTAATCGGTAATGGATGTCCCTCTGTTAGAGTATTCTATCTTCCTACCCAGTAATCAGTAATAGATAATGTATCTCTGGTACTCCTTTGTTGAAGTTTATTCTTCCCCAGTTGAGTTTGATTCAGGTATTTCAACTTTGTTCTGATTTACATGTCTCCCCTGCAGATTTTCCTGGTTCTCCAAACGAGTCTTTCCATTGACTTATTTTCATGGAAATTTCCTCGCGTCCCCCAACAGTTTTAAGTCGTATCCTGGCCTACACACAACTTTTTATTCCCCAGAGTCTCTGTCTCCCCAATGAGTATTTTCCTCATGGAATACATTATACTCTTGTGGACTTTCAGTCTCTCTGAATTCTTTCTCTTTTGTGGCAATATTTTCCTCACCGATATTATTTTTAACATTTCATGTCATATACATCATGAGGTCTCTTAGGAACTAAAATTTACTTCTATGCATTGTTATTGAAGTCCATTATACTAAGTCGATACGAAGATTTTAACCTTCACATCCTCAGTTAGAATGTCCTTAAATAGGGGCAGCTGTAACACCCCAATTTTGACCCTAAGATCCCTCATGCTATCTCATCATATGCATTGGCTTTGGGATCACACCTTGGTATCCTCCTTACCCCTCATTCATTGGGTTTGCATTGGGAGAGATCACCAAGCACATTTTGATTGTATCATACTTTGTTTTTCATTATTTACTAACCAAAATATCAAAAATATGTCAATGTATAGTTTGTTGGTTTTATAGGTAGTGTGTGTTAACCCATGCTCCATCAAGCTCATACCTAGGGTTTGAGACCCTCAATACAAGGAGAATAATTAAGATATGGTTTAAATTTATTCTAGACATCATATATAGATCACCATGGTCTTCACATATCATTTTGATCAAGAATTCATCAAGAGTTTGAAGCTTGTTTGCCTTGGAAGCCCCAATTTATCTATGTATCTTGTGTGACTTCCTCAACAAGTTTCTTCAACATTTGATCAAATATTTCAAGGTATACTTCATATTAAATCATCTTACACATATATGATCCTCCATGAGTCCCAAAAATAAATAGAATGTCAAGCTAGCAAGTTGGTTCATGGTGGTTGACCAGACAAAGTCAACTGGCAAAAACTGGGGTTCCCTAGACCCTATCTATTACAATGTTTATCATATGAAAATAATTCCAAGAGAAGCATTACTCATAATGACATTCCAAACAACTTTCATGTTTAATTATAGATCTATTTTTGCTTGGAAAGTCATTTTTTATGGTGAAAGATTATAGGTCATTTTGTCTGAACCCTAGTTAGGAGGTCAACTTCTTAAGACCAGAACTTGCACATGTTTTTTGAGATAAAAGTCATTAAAGTTCCATGATAAAATTCAAGATATCCTATTCAACTTTGATGTTTGGAGGAAGTTCAAATTCAACTTTCAAATGCATATGCCAAAAGGAAACATTATAGGTCATTTTGGGTCATTACCATTGAACAAGTGATTTTTCCCAACTTCTAAAATACATAACTCCTTCATGCCTAATCCAAATGAGGTCAAATTTATGACCAGATTGAAAAGGTTTGAAAGAGATACAACTTTTATGAAGGAACTCTTTCCATTTGAAGTCCATAGCAAAAGTTATTCAATATGGAAGAAGTGAACACACGTTGACTGAGGTGTTGGATGGAAGCGCACACTTGGCCATCAGATCTGCCACTTCAATTAATGAGGGAGATCTGATGACCCTTGTTTTTTTGAATTTCTTTTTATTTTCTGATTTTTCATTTAATCCCTTTATTTTGTTTAATTCATATTAATTTCATTTTTAATTCACAAAATATGGGACTTTCATAAAACATCTTTAAATATTTTTCTCTTTCATTTTCTGAACTAAAATTATTTTTTAGATTAATTTTGATATTTTTCATGAATTAAATGTTTTTTTTGTATAATTTTAATTATTTAAAAATACTTCTGACTTTCCAAAAATGATGAAAGTTTTTGTCTAAGGTCCTTTGACCTTGTTTGACCTAGGATAAATATCTTGGCCATTTATTTGGTGCTTTGAAGAAGTTTTAGGTTTTGACCAAACTAATTTGTATTTTAATGCATTTTTAATTGATTAATTGTGTAAAAATTGTGTTGATCCATTTTCATGGTCTTGTGATGTTTGTCTATTTGTTTAGGCATTGGTCAAGGTTGATTTGACTTTTGTTGGATTAAAATCATTGGATTTTGGGGATTGATGAAATGTACATTTCATCTCCCGAAATAAATGAATGATTTTAATTTGATAAAATTCCTCCCATGACCAATTTATGTTTCTCTCATCTCCCCTCCCTCTTCATCTTCATTCCCATTATTTCTCATTCCTTTCATTGACCAATGAAGTCTCAATATCCTAAGGCTAATTGTTTCATCAATGACCTTGTGTCAGATGAACCAATACAAGTATGGATGAGATAGGTCCATCCCTTTTGATCTTTTCTTTTAGTGTGTGGTA
Organism: Lathyrus oleraceus; assembly: GCF_024323335.1. Taxonomy (NCBI): domain Eukaryota; kingdom Viridiplantae; phylum Streptophyta; class Magnoliopsida; order Fabales; family Fabaceae; genus Lathyrus; species Lathyrus oleraceus. The sequence continues at coordinate 463,064,391 of NC_066582.1, forward strand.
TGTTTTAGGAGTTTGGTCCATTATACCAAATCTCTAACATCCATTAACACCTAAAATTTTATTGGCCGACCTCAGATAGTTGTGACTTCTACATAAGTCCAATTACGATTGCTTAACATAGAGCTAAATTTTGCCCCTAAAGGCATATCATTCTAGTAAGTGAGATTGTAAGTCTCACATCTTTCATGGTATTGTGTGGAAACTTTGCCTTTTTTCCTTCCTATGGAAGATGACTTGGTTCAAGGATCCATGCTTGTGAATAGATGGTTGAGTGTTCTCCAAAGAATGACTTAATCAATTGAAAAGCAAAATACCACTAACATATAATTAACCCTGACTAACATTCGACTAACTCTTATTAATATTGCTTTTACTTTCAATCATTTACTTTATACAATTTAATTTCTAAGTCATTTACCATTCATTGCAATTTACATTTCATTTAACTTGTTTATGTTTATGTCATTTTCACTTTGCTCATTTGAGTCATATATTGTGATTGTATATTTTTGCTTGTGTATTTTGATGGTGTTTGTGGTCGTAGGACCATAAAATACTTAATAAACAACAAAAACCCTAAAAAATGTTTGGTGGACTGTTGAGCTTGATCTGAACTTTTGGACTTAGGATTAGGCAAAATTCCATATGCAAAAGGACTTGGCCAATGCCAACATTTTGAGGCCAAGTTATTGTGATTTGAGTCCTCATTTGATGCAAGTATTGGGATTCACTTGAACTTATCTGCTACATGGTCTTGATGCAAATTGTTATTTTAATCTCATGTCTAATGCTTTATTCTGAGTTAATCAAGGAGTATTTCATCTGCTACATGAGAAGACAAAGAAGATTGCTAGCTATGGGATTTGCTTGCTTGGATGTGATTATCTTTATTTGATGCCTTGATCTTCATGATGTCTGATATTGCTAATTGCTTGTTGATTATTTGCTTGATTCAAAGTCCAACAGGGAAAATGGGTTTTTCTATATGACATTCTTGTCTGCTGGATTGCATCTCATTGGTCAGATCTTTTCAACTCGTAAGTTTTAATTTTATGCTTAGGTTAGCCTCTTCATCTCCTCTCACTTCTTAAATTTCAAAATTTCTCCCCCTTTTCAAAAACTTTCTTTGCTTGTGATTTCAACTTAGTCTCTGTTTAAATGATTAGAAATTTTGGCCTTATGCCGATGAATTTTGGAACTCTTTTTCTTAAATCAAACTTGTAAATGAATATAATCATATTGACTTAAAATTTCAAAAAGACAAAAAAACTAACACTCAGTCAAGCTCTTGGGCCCCTTTGTGCCTCATTTAACTTAAGTTTTGATTAAAAGCAATCCACTTATTTTGAAATTGATACCACGAACTACGATGTTTTGATCCCTCATTTTTATGTTGGTACGTAGGCACAAGTTCGAAGGTCTTGTCAAACACAAAAATATAATCAATGAAATCTTTTCTCATCCCCACACTCTATTTCTTCAAACACCTTTTATACCAAAACACATACACACATAAAAAAGGGCTCCCTAGGAGTACCTAGGACACTTTGGGTGTTAATACCTTCCCTCTGTGTAACCAACCCCCTTAACAGTAATCTCTGGCATTTTATTAGTTTTGATTTGAAAACTTCTTATCTTTGGGTTTTATTCGTACTTTTCCCTTTTTCTTTGGAAACAATAAAAGCGCGGTGGCGACTCTGGTTTTATTGACGTTAAGTTATCCATAGCCTGATGGTCATGAATTTACCGTTACAAGTATGTATAGTGTTATATTTGCAAATGCCCATAAAGGGGAATGACGCAGAACCTATCCTCATTATGCGCCTAACCTAGAGCACATCGCTTAAGCCTAACCCTCGCATACTAGGTGGCTCGCCCCGAGGGTAAATGGGAATGATGATGTGTACATTTTCTATAACCGCATGTGCATGAAGTCTTAGTCACAATTCCCTAAGTAAGTAGCCAAAAACTTCCCTAGTCAAAGTGGAGCGGTTACTACTCCATAGGGGTCCCCAAATCCACGCCAAATGGCCTTTATAAATACCTCAGGATCCAAGAGATATTGACATCATATATCCACCAAAAATCTTAAGGTAATGGAAGTATGAGTTATTTCTCTTATATATATATATATATATATATATATATATATATATATATATAGATAGATAGATATATATATATATATATAATATTTCCATCATTTCTAGTCTATGTAAGGATTAACAACTCACACTTGAATCTCAATAATCTTCCTCACAAATGTAAGTCAGCCACATCACTAATCTTAATCAATACTAGGATTTCACTTCCACTTTCCCACCGAGTCCAACATGGCTTTGATACCACTTGTTGGAGTGTCCAGAGAGCGTCGAAAGTGTTAATGTGCTAAACGTTCAGGATCCAAGAGATATTGATACCATATATTCATCTAAAACCTTAAGGCAATGGAAGTATGAATCCTTTCTCTTATATATCTAAAATTTCCTCCATTTTTAGACGATATGAGATTTAGCCACTCATATTTGAATCCCAACAACTATCAATGTTAAATACCCAAACATATCCCCAGTTTTAAATTTATGGAAGGTATTTTTTCCATCGTAAATGGTGCTCACACACCTTTGTGAAAAATCAAAAATGCCCCTAAAATTCATAAATGTATTTATGAATGTACCTCATATACACCACACCCCTTCGTAAGTGAGTCACTCACTTATTTTTCCAAAAAAAAGTCTAAAAAGATAGTTTCGAAAGTATACTTCTGTAGGAGACAGTCACATGCATCTAGATCATTATCCGTTATCCAAGTTATGTGTATAAATTTCAACAAACGTGAAAAAAACACATAATCTTCATTCAATTAGTTATGCACAATCATGAAAGCATCAAGTTGGTTGAATCTTGAGATAAATTGATAAAGTAAATAAACATTATTGTTTCGTTCGGGAACCAGAAATGAATGCAGTTAGGGAACTAGATATCATGAATTGATGGTGTTGATCTCTGTTACGACGACACATGATGGACATGTACGGTTAGTATTCCAACGCGTAAGTCCGTTCAAGATTCAAGATGAGTATAATAAAAAATTGAGATCAGAGAATGTACCTTGCTTTCCATGTGAGCTAACTTTATACCTTGAGTCAAGTGGGGTGAACTTGAGGCGAAATGGGCCTTAGGTATTTGGTATGGTGAAAATCCAAGTCCCACATTAGTTGGAGATAGAGCATTGGAAAAGTTTATATATAGTGACACCCTCACCTTCGATCAAATCATGAGTCGTCCACCGTTTAAATTCACGCACCAAGCCCAAAAGAGTGTTGGGCGTGAGGGGGTGTATTGGGAATATCCCATGTCCCACATTGGTTGAAAATAGAGTTTCTAAAGACTTTATATAGTATTGGGAAGATCCCAAATCCTACATTGGTTATACATAGAGCTTTAAAAGAGTTTATATAGAGTGACACCCTCACCTTACAAGTTGGTCTTGTAAGGATGAGTTGGATCAAACTCTAATATGGTATCAGAGTACCAATCAGACCATGGCCACCGTTAAAATCCACGCACCAAGCCCAAAATAGTGTTATGTGTGAAAGGATGTATTTGGAAGATCTCAAGTCCTACATTGGTTGATAATAGAGCATTGAAATAGTTTATATAGAGTGACACACATAACCTTATAAGTCGGTTTTGTAAGGATGAGTTAAGTCAAACTTTAATATGGTATCAGAGCCTATCGAACGGATCATGGGTCGCCCACCGATTATATTCACGCACCAAGCTCAAATGAGTGTTGGACGTGAGAGTGTGTATTGGAAAAATCTCAAATCCTATATTGATTAAACATGGAGTTTGAAAATAATTTATATAATGTGACATCCCTTACCTTACTAATCGGTTTTATAAAGATAAATAAACTCTAATATTTCGGCTTGTGGCCGACCCAAAATAATTACAATGTAACTACAACATAATTGTGTGATGTAGCATTTCGAATTAAATCTAGCAATGCTCTTTCATGAATTACCTATATTTGACGAATTAGTTACTCTCCCTACACTCTAAGAACTACTAATTTTCTAGATTTTCTATTTCATTCTCTACGATCTTTATAAGTTATGCACTAGTAGTAGTTAGTAGTAGTAGGTTGCCAAGAATAAGTATAAAGTAAGAATGGGCCCGTTTGTTTTGGTTTTTTTTAAAAATGATTTTTATAGTGTTATATATTTTAGTGTAAAAAAAAATTACAAAGAAACTTTTTATAAAAGCTTCAAATGAAAATTTGGTTTGAATAGTTATTTTTAAAATGTTATTTTAGGTATTTCATCATTTTATTGAAAAAAAATTTGGATATCAAATTTTCAAAAAATCACTTAATTTTGAAGCTATTTCAAATAGCTTTTCATAAAAATCATTTTTAAGATACAACTTTTTGAAAAAATTGTGATTTTGACTATGTTTTGATCTTCAATAGTGTATATTTATGTTATAGGATAAACAATTCAATCTTTTAATTTATAAAAAACAAATTTAGAAAAACTTATAATATTTTGAAAAACATTTTTGTAGAATTCATTTTCAAAAATACAAAGAAAAAATCTATTTTTTAAAAGCTAAAACAAACTGGCCCAATATCTAAAAGCGAATGATTCCATAAAATCTATTGTTGAGGACTACAAAAATATACTTTGAGATTTATTCTGAATTTTTTTTTATACAAAATAAGACTGTGATTCACTTGCGAATAAATGAAATGTGTGTATTTTCTAAATTCTACCGATAATTTTGAATTTATATAGGGTGAATTCTCACCACAAAGGGTGTGAGAAATAATTTTATTTTTACCTTTATTAACCCTGACCATTATGGCCCAATAAAGTAAACAGGCTTTAAAATTGTAAGCCCAACAATTATAAACACTAAAGTTATAAAAAAAACAAATTGCACTAAAACACTTAAACATGTTCTTTATTTTGTGAATATTCCACTAAACAAATTGAGATTCAGGGCATGTTTTGAATGTTTCAATTGAATTAAAATTAAATAAAATATTTAATGAAACTAAGTTCCGTAACTATACGAATTGCGTCTCTAATAAACAATTAGCTAAAGTAATCCACTAAAAATAAAAATAAAAAATAGATTTTCCTATTTTAACTTTTATTTGTACCATTCCATGATTACCTATCACCACCTATGGTATATAATGTCCCTCTCCTATAAATTATACTATTATTTAATTTAATGTTACTTTCTTGCTTACCTCCATGTAGAACAATTTGGTTGATTAAATTCAAGACACTATCTAGACGTATTAAAAAGATAATACTATATACTATAATTGTACTCTATATATTAACTTTAGAAGAATAATTCAGCTTAAAATATGTCCAGTGGGTATAATCATTTTTCAAGAAATGCAGCAAAAGTTTTCACCCTCGTGATACACATTACAAATGTAGAAATTCTGTCACATCATAGTTTTCTATGTGGGCCACTTGACTAAATGGTGAAAAGTATAATTCAACTTATATATATGATACAGTGAATAAAATATATGTTTGCATTATTAGTGTACTATATTAATTAACTATATTAATTAAATACACTTATATGCACGTGTTTATGAAGGAAAAAGAAGTAACCTTATTCAAAACATATATTTTAATTTTTTTTAAAATAATTATATTTTCTTTAAACATTTCTAAAATAACTATATTAAAAAAAACTAAATAACTATATTTCAAACAAAAAAAAGTTAGTCCATAAGAGAAGTAGGAAGAGGGTATGACGCATGCACTCAATTTTTATACATAGCGTCATAGAACATGACACATGTTTATAAGACATGTTCTTGCATGTGGCGCATGCATGCATTCTTTAGCAGTGAAGTCTCTGATGGAGATCCGACTCTGGAAAACGGAGAATTTCTAGCATCTTCAGAGGAACTTGATTCGTTAGTTAAATGGAGACATTGAAGAAGATGAAAAAATCGAAAGAATTCAAAGGCTTGTTGCGGTGTACAACAACAATGGAGAAAGTGGTTTCTGGGATTCAGTTAAAACTGACACTGATTGTCGTATTATGATGCATAGTTGTGAGAAAATTGTCCTAATGGTTGTAATCGCATAAATATGTTGTTTAGTCGTTGTATTTGTTTATCTTGTTGTTTAGTTGTTGTTTTAATTGTTGTTTAGTTGTTGTTTAAATTATTGTAACCAAATATTGTGATCTTTATGAAATGAACGTTGTTTTAAAAATAAAATAAAATAATTATATAAAATGAATTACATATAAAATCCATGACTAAAAGTGGATTAGTGAATTATATTGTGGAGCTTCCTCCAACGTTGGGATGGTTTGTACGATTGTGTCCGGGTTGACGACATGAACTACATAATCTCACCAATTTGTTCGTTGTATCCATTTTGTTCGTTGAATCCATTTTGGTTCGAATAGGCGTATTGTTAGGGCGGCCATATTTTTTTCTTCGCATATTTTCATTGTGCCAAACAATCTCTCCTTGATATGCATGTCAATATTCCTCCTTGGCTACCACCGGAAATCTATTGTTGTACATCTTGCAAGGTTTATGACTTTGTAAACGACGAATAGTAAATCGAATGGGTTCCGTCAAGCCTTTGAACATGCCGTTTTGACAAGGGAGCAAGGCATACATAAGGCTTGGAGCTTTCCGCAATCTCACCAATCACTATCTAGTTCGAATCGATAGTATCCCCTTGACCTCCTCTCATTGTGGTCCATTGACTCATCTACACTGAACCAACCTTTACGACGGTCAAACATTGTGACCACGTGTGTGTTATCTTTGGTAGCCTCCTCTTTAATGAATTTCATTGAACAACTTCCCTGATTGTAATAGTGAACTCCATTTTGAACGCCGAATCTCAAATAATGACCCTAACTTAAAATAGGTTTCTACCACCAAAGCGGTTATATGTAGATTTCAGATGCCTTTGAAGACTAATTTCATTGGTTCGACGAGATTCATTATCATATGGTCCCATCGTTGACAATTGTTGAATTCCCTGGTCCACTTCTCCAATGGAATATTATCAATCCACCTTACTGCATCTGCATTTTTCAATCTGATCTCTTTGTGGTAGTGTTTGAAGGAAGGTTTTGTTAATGCATACCATGTGTTAACAACCTTCTTCTGTAGCGTCTTGTCTTTGATCTCCCACGTGAAATTTTGAGCGATGTGTGTAATGTAATATAGATGCGGAGAAGGAGGATCTTGCTAGCCATTAACAAAGTTTTTATTAACACTCTCAATAGTTGGATGTCTGTCTGAAATCAAGCATAAGTTAGGTTGAGGAGCAACGTGTAATCACATATTTTTTAGAAAAAAACTCCACCCACCAGTAGTCTCTCCTTCAACCAGAGCGCATGTGATTGGAAAAATGTTGTTGTTTCCATCTTGTGCCACTGTCATGAGTAGCGTTCCTTTATATTTCCCGTACAACCATGCCCATCAATTTGTATAATAGGCTTGTAGAATGCAAAACCTTTGATGCATGGTTCATACGCCTAGAAGTGTCGGTGGAATATTCCATTTCCACTAACATAAGTCTTGTCTAGGGTATATGCCGGCAGGGTCTCCAAAATTGCAACCATACCCGAAGCATAATTCTTAAGTGCCACCAGGTATTGGGGAAGTTATTTGTAAGAATCCTCCCAATTTTTGAATACTCGTTCAAATGCCTTAGTCCTAGATATCCATGCCTTAATGTACGAGAAAGTATAAATGTATCGTGCAATGATATGCGAGATAATTGCACCCACCTTCAATGACGGATCCTTGTTAATGACAAATAAAATTTCATCGCATATTAACTAAGAGTTGAGTTTACAATTATCCTGCATCACATTGGTGATTTTGCAAGTGTGAACTGGTCCCCATAAAGCCTATCTCCCAAGAATCGCTCCTCTTCCGATAAGATGTTGTTAACTGGAACATGCTGAGCACATTACGACACAAGATCTTGTACCTCGTCAGACTAGTGAGATAGACGATATAATCAACTGAGATTTCCATGTGATACTTTTTATAGCTTTCACACAGTCTTCTTTTGTGCGAAACTTGTCTCCTACTTTTAAAGATCCTTTTGTATGCATATAAGTATTGTAAAATATATCTGAGGATGATTCATTTGCACCCAAATTAAAGTTTGTCATGTGTTGAGGCGAACAATACACATGACCCGAAGGTAACGACTCTTGCTCATGGTTAACACTGTCATCATTCACCATATGATCAACCAATATCTCTTCTTCTTCTTCTTCTTCTTCTTCTTCTTCTTCTCCTTCTTCTTCTTCTTCTTCCTCGTCAACGACATCGACTTCGACATGTTCGTCTTCATCAGTTTCACAAAAAACTTGTGATGGATCTGTAGCGGTGCATTCGTGACCATCGAGCGAAAAGTACGAACGAAACCCAAAGGTGAGAAGTTTTCAAATCAAACCTAATAAAATGTCAGAGATTACAGGTAAGGGGGTTGGTTACATAGAGGGAAGGTATTAGCACCCAAAGTGTCCTAGGTACTCTTAGGGAGACTTTTTCGTGTGCAAGTGTTTTAGTTGAAAAGATGTTTGATAAAAATATAGATTGGGGAGATGAGAAAAGAATTCAATTACTATAGTTTTGTGTTTGACAAGACCTTCGGTCTTATGCCTACGTACCAACATAAAAATGAGGGATCAAAACCCCATAGTTCATGGTAAAAATTTCAAAGAAGTTTGTGGATTGATTTTAACAAAGGTTTTAATGAAAAGGGCACAAAATGGCCAAAAGAGTTAAATGAAGTTGTTAATTCTTTTTGTCTTTTAAAATTAAAGTCAATATGGTTAAGTTTATTTACAAGTTTGATTAAGAAAAAGTTTGAAAATTCATTGGCATAAGGCCAAAGTTTTTACTCATTAAAACATGTCTAAGTTTGAAATCACAAGCAAATAAGGTTTTTGAAAAGAGGGAGAGATTTTTGAGATTAAAGATAGAGGGAGGAGATGAAGAGACTACCCTAGACAAAAATTAAAAGTTAAGAGTTGAAAAAATCTGACCAATGGGAAGCAATCCACAAGACAAGAATGTCATATAGAAACCCGTTTCCTTTAGAGTTTTGAGTAGAAAATAAGCATAAGCAATATCCAAGAAATTATATGAAGGCCAAGGAATCAAATAAAGTTAGCCATAATATCCAAGCAAGCACTCCAATAACAAGCAGTCTTCAATGTTTTCAAATGTATCAGATGAAATATTTCCTTGGCAAACTCACAGACACAATCATTAGATAAAAACAATAAGATCAAGATAACAACTTAAACACAAAGAAAAAATAATAGAAAACCAATGGATCTCTCAAGGTTTGTATCAGATGAAAGGCACTGTCAAGGATAGCTCAGTTTCAAACAGTGGCATTGGCCAAGTCCTCAAAGCATACGGAATATTACCTATTCTAAGTCCAAAAGTTCATATCAAGTCCCACAGCCCACCAACATATTTTTTAGAGTTTTTGTTGTTATTAAGTATTTTTAAGGTCCTAAGACGACAAATAGAATCACAATCACACAATATATACAATCACAAGATATGGCTCAAATGGGCAAAAAATGAAAATGACTGAAACATAAATAAGTTGCATGAAATGTCAATGGCAATGAATGATAAAGGTACTGAAATTTAAATTGCATTAAGTAAATGAATTGAAAGTAAAACAATGTTAATGAAATGTTAGTCAAATGTTAGTGAAGAGTTTAATTGTTTAAGTCATTCTTTGGAGAACACTCAACCATTCACTCACAAGTATGAAGACAAGAACCAAGACATCATCCATGAGAAGGGCTCCAACTTGGATAAATCAACAAGTATGCCACTAGCTCTCATGAATAGAAAAAAGGTCAAGTCTTCACACAATGCCATGAAAAATGGGAGACTTACAATCTCACTTACTAGAATGTTATACCTTGCGGGACAAATTTAGCTCTATGTTAAGCAATCATAACTGGACTTATGTAGAAGTCACAACTATCTGAGACCGCACAATAAGGATATTGGTGTTAATGCATGTTAGAGACTTGGTACAAAAAACCAAGCTCCTCAAACATACCACACACTAAAATAAAGATGGGATGAACCTATCTCAATCCAGCTCATGTTGATTCATCTGACACAAGGTCATTGATGAATCAACTAACATTTGGACATTAGAGAAATCATTGGTCAATGATGGATTGGGAAAGAATATGGATGAATATGAAGAGGGGAGGGGAAATAGAAACCCAAATTGATCACAAGAGGAAATTCATCTGATAAATACTATCCATTCATCTTGGAGGATGAAATATATATCTCATCAACCCCCTAAATCCAATAGTATTGAACAAATAAAAGTTCAAATCAACCATGATCAAGACCAAACATAAATTTAAACATCACAAGGTTAATCAAATGGATCAACGATATTTTTAATCAATTAAAAAAATAAAAATAAATTTTAAAATGAAATAAAATGCATATTTAAATGGACCAAACCTCAAATCCCTTCAAATCACCAAATAAATGGTCAAGAGATTTATCCTAGATCAAACAAGGTCAAAGGACCTTAGACAAAAAATTTAGAATTTTTGGAAAGTCAGAAGTATTTTAAAATATTTAAAAACAAGTAAAAAATCATTTAATTCACAAAAAAAATCAAATTAATTCAAAAAATGGTTTTAATCCAAAATATTGAAAAGGAAAATATTTAAATATTTTTGGTGAAAGTCCCATATATTTTGGATTAAAAATGGAATTCTTATGAATAAAATAAAATAAATGGATTAACCATAAAATCATAAATTAAAATAAAAAGCAAAAAAACAAGGGTCATCAGATCTCCCTCATTAATTGAGGTGGCAGATCTGATGGCCACGCGTGTGTTATCCATGATGGAACCTAGTCAACGCGTTGCAACAATGGTAACTCAAAACGAGGGTCAAGATTAAAACACAAGGCACTGATAAGATGGATGGGATGAAGACAGCACATCATCGGAGCCAGGACTCCAGTCATCTTCTCCAGTGAACCTCACCGGACTGGTCCACCACCAACTTCCATGAAAATGAAAAGTGCATACACTAATTTGAAGAGAAAAATGTCAGGAATCCAAATCTGCCCTCAAAATTCTCCAATTCTCACTATATTGAAAGATATGTGGATTTGAAAATTGAGGAGTATGAACTGAGTTGCTTTGGTTTGACCTCAAAGCAACTCAATCTTATTGCCTACATTGGTAGGACTTCAACCAACTAAAAATCAAGTGAAATGATGGAGAATTGAGGGAGAATCGAAGAAGAAAAGTTTCACAAAATTCACCTTCTATTTGCAGTCCTTTTTGCCTATGGATAACTTAACGTCAATAAAACCAGAGTCGCCACCGCGCTTTTATTGTTTCCAAAGGAAAAGGGAAAAATACGAACAACACCCAAGGATAAGAAGTTTTCAATTCAAAACTAATAAAATGCCAGAGATTACAGGTAAGGGGGTTGGTTACATAGAGGGAAGGTATTAACACCCAAAGTGTCCTAGATACTCCTAGGGAGCCCTTTTTTATGTGTGCATATGTGTTTGGTATAAAAGATGTTTGATAAAAAATAAAGTGTGGGGGTGAGAAAAGAATTCATTGATTATATTTTTGTGTTTGACAAGACCTTCGGACTTGTACCTACATGCCAACATAAAAATGAGGGATCAAAACTTCGTAGTTCGTGGTAACAATTTCAAAGTTGGTGAATTGCTTTTAATCAAAAGTTTAAATGAAAAAGGGCACAAAGGGACAAAAGTTTGAATGGGGTTGTTAGTTCTTTTTGTCTTTTGAAATTTTAAGTCAATATAATTAAGTTTATTTACAAGTTTGATTTAAGAAAAGAATTTGAAAATTCCTTGGCATAAGGCCAAAGTTTCTATTTAAAATAAGGCTTAAGTTTGAAACCACCAGCAAAGAAAGTTTTTGAAAAGGGGGAGAGATTTTGAAATTTAGGAAGTGGGAGAAGATGAAGAGGTTATTGTAGCACCTCAAATTTGCACCCCCCATTTGTACATTCATTTCATTTTTAGGGCATTAACATTGCATTAACATTGCATAGTACATTGCATCTCATCAGTCAAGACTGGTATCAGGAGAATTCATCTGTGCAAAGGAGCCAAGCATTTCCATGAGATAAAGGCCCTATGGTGGTTCTAGAGAGCTTATATGAGCCAAGGTTCATTGTGAAGAAATTTGACCAAGTGTTAGAGGCTCAAAAGTCCACAGTGCAGTTTCAGGTCATCTGGGGCCCATAAAAGTGAACTGCAAGTCAACTGAGGGCTAGGAGGTGGAGAAATGGTTTGAGACACTTCATTCATGTCCAAAAGAGGTTTATTCAACATGTCAAACTCATACCTTGAAGATTTTGAAGCCAGATCAAAAGTTTCCAGAAGTGGAAAGTGACCTGTAACTTCAAGTTTCCAAAAATGGCAAGTTTTTGGACCAACTTCAACTTGACTTTCCAACATCGAAGAAGCTTCAAATGAATTTTTGTCCAACATGAAAGTTGAATATATTTCTCTCCCATTTCCAAAAAGTCCAAGATCATGAGCATATGATGAATGGTTAAGGAGATATGATCAAATCATTGCCAAGTGTGCATGGAACTTCAAAAGGCCATAATTTTTGACTCATAACTCCAAATTGAGTGCTCCTTTTTGCAAAATTCTTCTCATGACATGAACTTTCCAAATCATTCATCAAATTGCATGAAAATTCATCATATGATCATATGCATATTCATGTCCATTTTGGAGGGAAAATCATGAATTCAAAATTGGTGCATCATATGGACTTTTTAACCATTCCAACATGTTCATAACATGGTTTTAAGTGAAAATGCATGGCCATTTGTTACTGTTCACGTAGGATTGCATGCATGGGGTGAAAAAACCAAATTTTGCATAACACCTCTTTTCTCATTAAAATTTAATTAGCCAAGCCTAAGCATGATTAGGAAATGGATTAACATGTCATATAAATAGTTAATTATAACAGAATTTTCACAATTTCACAATTCTAGATCTAGATTGAAAATTTCCCTCCAAATTTTCTCTTCTTCCAAATTCAAAAATTCTTCAAAGAACACTTGATTTTTATTGCATATTCTGGATTCTTGATCATCATTTGGTACAGATCAAGCCTTGATTTGCAGAAATTGGTGAAGAATCAAGCCATTTCAATCATGAACATGAACATGGAGTTTTGAAGATCTAGCTAGATCCAAGCCATTCCAAGGGTTGATTTGTGCTTCAGAGGTGTTAACAAGGTTGATAGAAGAGGTTTGGATGCTGCTGGACACTTGAATCTACCACTGCCATTGTTGAAGCTTCAAGAAGGTGCAATTTTCGAATCTCTTAATTATCTCTTTCATGCATATAATCTTGTAGAGCGTTTCATGGTGAGAATTCTGACATAAAATTCATTAAAAACGGACGTGTATTCATGGAGATATGATGATTTGAAGGCTTGGATCCATAACATGTTCTTCTTCGATTCTCTGGATTTATGAGGAATTAGGCCAAAATAGTTATAGATTTGAGACGTGCATGTTATGAGCTTTCCATTGATGTGCTTAGATTCAAATTCTAAAAAAAAATTGTGCACGCGTACACTGTTCATCACCGTCTCCCTGAAGGAGACAGTTGTTTCCGCCGCATGCTACAGTACCCGTCGCCGCCTGTAAACCCTAGGCGAAACGACGTCGTTTCGCTAGCGCGCGTTTTTCCAATTTGAATTCCTTGGCCAAACGACGTCGTTTGGTGTGTAGCGCTGGACCATGCTTCGATTCCGGCCTGGCGCATTTCCAAGTTTTCATCAATTCTTTTTATTATTTTCATGTTACTTCAATTTTTATTTCATTATTTCCATGAACTTTAAAAAATCACCAAAAATAGAATACAAGTCCAATTAATCTCCAATTTTTTTTCACATGATCCTATGAATGTCTAGAATTTTATGGTGTTGATTTTGTGATTTTACCATGCCTGGAAATTAAATTGTGTTAGAGTGATTGAACATGTATGCTTTTGTGACCTTGCTTCATTCATCCTAGCATAAAATGCTCATACATGATCCAAATGCCATGAAATTTTGCATGATGATTCTTAACAGGTTGATGGGTTTGTGGGATTTTATTTGGCATTTTTTGCTATTGTCTTCACTGTTTGGGACACATATACTTTAGGTGTGACAATGTGTGTCACACAATTGGGTGTTTTGCTTTGTGCATTTTATTTCTAGGTCATTTGAGTTCTGTTGATCCTGATTTTTGGCATGGTGATTGTATTAGAAATGTTGTATGTTCATGAAAATTTCCAGAATTGTTTGTGTCATTTCTGTTTTGATGTGGAATTTTTATTCATGATGATCACTTGTGAGCTTTGAATTTTCCCTTTGCCATCTCTTGCACATGAAATGAGTTTGCTTAATGATTTTGACTTGGTCCTTTTTAGGACATCTTCTTGATTGGATAAATGTGATTCATGTTGAGTTATAGTTTCTGTTTTGACTTTTTGCCCCACCTTTGACCCTAGCCTTTGAGCTAGTGGTTTGTTCTCATCTTTTGGACTTTGTGTTTCAGGTTTCAAGCAACTAGCCACATTGGTTAATTTGATCTCATCAATTGAGATACAAGTTATTTTGGTTGACTAACCTTGCTGTTTTGTAGGTCTTGTGGATGATGAATTAACTTAGTTTGCTTGCATCTTATGCCTTGCATTGATGTTGTCTGATGATTGGTTGTCTCACTGTTGGATTCTCTGATTGTTTTGTCTGAATACTATACTGATTGGTTGGTTGTTTACACATGTGCTTTAGTAGCTTTAACTCATTGCTTGAGTTGCTTTGCTTCTCTTGTGGTTGGCATACCACCTAGGTAACTTCCTACTCTCCATGTAGTCTGGAAGACCTGTCATGTTATTTTGGCAGGCACCTGTCTGAAGCCTTCCTTAAGAGGCAATGTTTGTGGTTGTTTATCTTTGTGCCTTGTACATTCAAAGACCTCCTAAATGAAGAGGCATTGGTAGATAGAAGGGATGTGCAATCCATCCCCTGCTATTCAGTTGAGTCTTTCATCTTGCTCGCACTACGTGCTAATGCATTTTGAATAAACACCCAAGATCATTGTATATCGAGTCAGTCATGTGGAGTAGAGTTCCTCATTATGGACTCCCACACTTTCATTGATTCAAGCTCTCCCAGGCCAGGGATAAGAGCTATGAGGCACAACCCTCATTTCCCATTTCATCTGCTTCACCCTAACTCTCAATGTTAGGGTTAAGAGCTCCAAACACCCCTTTCCAGTTGGCTTGTTTGTCGAGGTTGATTTGACCCCTTGACTAAAGCCCAGCCTTGTATGAGCCACTTGTTTGCATATAGTGTGTGTGCTTGCTCTCTTGTGCTTGTGTTTGCTTGATTGATGTTTAGGCTAGCTTGCTTCCTGTGCGAGTTAGGATTAGAGACCTCAACATAGGGATCGTATGCATGACAACTTCTAGGCTCGAGTCGTAGTCTCCCTAGTAGCTTGTTATCTCCCTAGTCTCTGGTTAGGATAGTTTTTTCCCTGTCAAGGGGAACTACGTCGCCCTGATCCTCATACCAGATGAGGTACGTAGGCAGGAGATGAGCTGATCTCTCCGGGCGCCCTTTTTTCTTTTTCAACCCCTTGTGTTGTGTGGAGTCTGACGTAAGTCCAGCGATTGGCAGTCGGTTTCCTGTGTGTGGTTTGTTTGTGCGGAGTCTGACGTAAGTCCAGCAATTGGCAGTCGGTTTCCTGTGTGCGTCTGTTTGTTGGAGTCTGACGTAAGTCCAGCGATTGGCAGTCGGTTTCCTGTGTGTGGTTTGCTTGTGTGGAGTCTGACGTAAGTCCAACGATTGGCAGTCGGTTTCCTGTGTGCGTCTATTTGTTGGAGTCTGACGTAAGTCTAGCGATTGGCAGTCGGTTTCCTGTGTGTGGTTGTTTGTTCGGAGTCTGACGTAAGTCCAGCGATTGGCAGTTAGTTTCCTGTTTGTGTTTTGTTTGGCGTGCGTTAGCCGAGCTACGAGTGCTCTGATTCTCTCTCGGGTTAGAGAAGACACGTATGCATAGGATGCGACATCCTAGCGAGCACGTTTCCCATATCCCCGAACTACGTCGACTCTGATGTTTGTGTCTGACAAACTACGTAGGCCCAGGATGCGACATCCTGCCGAGTCATCTTCTTCCGTCTTCTTTCATTTGTGTTTATTCCAGCTTGTGCAGTTTTTGAGCAGTTATTTAGCAACCTTTCTTCTATTCTTCTGAGCGTGGATCCCGTCGAGTACGACGGATGCGTAGGGGTGCTAATACCTTCCCTTCGCATAACCGACTCCCGATCCTATCAATCTCTGGACGTAAGACCATTTCCTTTCCAGGTTTACTTCGAGCGTTTCCTTTCCCTCCTTTGGGATAAATAACACACGGTGGCGGCTCTGTGTCTTTTCCCGCCGGTTTTTCGCGTAATGCGACAGCTGGCGACTCTGCTGGGGACTGTAGAAGTTGACCTCTTGCTGGTCCATCTTCCCTAAGCGAGTCAATCCTAGCGCTCTCTAGGATAGTGTTGGTTGCTTGTGCTGCTTTATTTATTGCATTTATGATTATTATACTGTGATTGTATATATTTGTATATGTGTGTGCATGCATCATATTATCATTGTGCTGGATTCTATACAGGTTGGTTCCCTTGATTTTGGGGTGGGTGTTCTGAGTGAGGCTAAAACCCAGGCCCGAGTATACACCTAGGATTAGCGTGGTCTCACGTCTCCTCACTTGCTATATCAGCACGTTGTTGCGACGTGACATACCACAGCCGGACGAGGTTCATTTGAGAGAGCCCTTCCGTTTGGAGTATTCCACTCAGGTTGGGTTATCTCATCTGAGCTATTGACTTCGGTGACCGTTCTTTCCCGGATCTTTGGTTTAGACGATCTTATGAGAGCTACAACGGCACACCCGAAAGGGCAAACCCGTTGAGTATCTTATCCGATTGTCGAGACCATTATCCGCCTTAGGATGACCTTGTTAGAATTCACCTGTGAGGGGAGAGTTTGATTCTTGCAAGTACAGGTTCCGTCAGTGATTCTGTGATGGTGACTATGGTTCAGTTGGATTTATGGGTCTTTATTTTTGGACGCCGGAGGTTTGACCTTGGTATTTATCAGAGGGTTCCGTTTATTTCGGATCCCTGGACTGAATTTGAGGGTACTTGCTCAGATGGTGACTTGGTTCTGAAGTATGGGTTCCAGATGACCTTGCGTTCCAGATG
Source organism: Lathyrus oleraceus (assembly GCF_024323335.1). Classification (NCBI taxonomy): domain Eukaryota; kingdom Viridiplantae; phylum Streptophyta; class Magnoliopsida; order Fabales; family Fabaceae; genus Lathyrus; species Lathyrus oleraceus. The sequence goes on from NC_066582.1 coordinate 463,081,762, forward strand.
ATTTTGATCTGTGGTTTCCGGTGCCGAATTCATGCCGAAGTTTGATCCTGTGCCATGAGATACTCAGCCAACCTGCCATGGCTCCATCATTTGCATCATAGCATGTTTATTTTCAAAAAAAAAATAATGCATAAAAAAGAAAGCAGTTAACCCGCATATGTATATCCTTTTCAGGATCATTCATGATGAACAGCATAAGCATCATACGCATCATATACATATCATTCTTTCATTACAGGTGTTCTTGAACAAGACTTCTCATTCTGGTTCCTGTTTTAGGCAGGATTGCTGATCGTCGTCCGCACCGCTACGCTACAAGACTGAATCAACAGAGAAGTATGGACCAAGTTCAAGCTGAGTTGGCTGAGATGAGGGATAACATGGCCCAGTTTATGACTATGATGCAAGGGGTCGTGCAAGGGCAAAAGGAGTTGCGTGCCTTAGCCCAGAGACAGGAAGTTGTGATTCCACCGGTCCACCGTGCCTCACCAGAGGGGGTCCCTGTTAATGACAACGTTGCTGCTGCTACTATTCCCGTCAACAACTATGCCGTGGGTGATGAGTTGAGGGGTATCAGGATTAATGGACAACCTCTTGCTGCAGAGACTGTCAACGTCAGAGCAACCCGTGCTCCGGTTCGCCATCCTGCTCCGCTGGTTGATAGACAGGAGGACATGTTTACCCTTCTCAGTGATGAAGACGAAGTGGTAAGAACTGAAGAGAGGGATAGGAAGGTTGTTGCCCTAGCTGAGAAGATCAGAGCCATGGAGTGTCAGAACTCTTTGGGATTTAATGTAACCAACATAGGATTGGTTGAAGGGCTGAGAATTCCTTACAAATTCAAGGCGCCATCCTTTGATAAGTATAATGGCACTTCTTGTCCTCGCACCCACGTGCAGGCTTATTACAGAAAAATCTCAGCATATACAGACGATGAGAAGATGTGGATGTATTTTTTCCAGGACAGCTTGTCTGGAGCTTCCTTGGACTGGTACATGGAGCTGAAGAGAGAGTCTGTTAGAAGCTGGAAAGATCTGGGTGAAGCCTTCTTGAGGCAGTATAAGCACAATATGGATATGGCTCCGAGCAGAACCCAACTGCAGACTCTGTTCCAGAAATCGGGTGAAATTTTTAAGGAGTACGCCCAGAGGTGGCGTGAGTTAGCGGCAAGAGTGCAACCTCCGATGTTGGAGAGAGAGCTGACGGATATGTTTATTGGAACATTGCAAGGGGTGTTCATGGACCGGATGGGAAGCTGCCTGTTCGGTAGCTTTTCTGATGTGGTAATCTGCGGGGAGAGGACTGAGAGCCTTATTAAAGCAGGGAAGATTCAGGATTCTGGTTCCTCGTCTTCCAGTTCTAAGAAGCCATTCTCTGGGGCACCCCGAAGGAGGGAGGGTGAGACTAATGTTGTACACCATCAGAGGAATGTAAACAGAGGGTAGTATCGTCAGGTTGCTGCTGTGACTATCCCAACACCCCAAACTCAACCTCAGCAACAACAACAGAGAGCTCCACAACACCACCAACAACAACAGCAACACCCGTTTAAACCAAGGCAGAGAATGCCCGAGCGTCATTTTGATCCGCTACCAATGACATATGCTGAGTTGCTTCCCGAACTGCTCAGATTGAAATTTGTTGAGCTTCGCACCATGGCTCCGTTGACAAGAATTCCTGCTGGGTATGATGCCAACGTCCGTTGTGACTTCCATTCCGGTGCTCCGGGGCATCATATTGAGAACTGTCGGGCTTTTCACCATAAAGTCCAGGATCTGGTTGATGCTAAAACAATCAACTTTGCTCCTGTACCGAATGTTGTGAACAGCCCTATGCCTCAACATGGTGGGCCCAGGGTGAACAATGTGGAAGGCGAGGAGGCCTTAGACTTGGTAGTCAGTGTTTATGAGGTTCAGACGTCGCTGATTGTGGTAAAAGAGCGTCTGCTGGAAGGGGGAGTGTTCCCGGGCTCTGGTGAAGGTTGCTCAGATTGTGCTAATCGAGAGGATGGTTGTGACAAGCTGAGAAGCGGTATCCAGGGTCTGATTGATGAGGGTTGCTTGCAGTTTAGTCGGGCTGTGAAAGAACGTGAGGTGGTATCAACTGTCACCATTTACTTCAAACCGTCCGAGGGTCCTGGACGTGCTCCGAGAAATGTTAATGCACCCGTAACTATCGGTACCCCAGTGACTATATCGGCACCAGTAACAATTGGTACTTCTACTACTGTTGTTGCTTCTGATAGAAGATCTGTGGAGAATAGTAGGGCGGTTCCGTGGAAGTATGATAATGCTTACCGTAACAACCGAAGGTCAGAAAGTCAGATCAGACCAGTGAATCAGGCTCCAGTGACCATTGGTGTGCCAAGTAGAACTCCTGTAACTGTTGGTCTGGCTGTGGACAATGTAGGAGGACCTGGAGGGTTTACTAGGAGTGGTCGTCTGTTTGCACCACAGACTCTGAGGGATAGCAATGCTGAGGCTCTCGCCAAAGCAAAAGGTAAGCAAGCTGTGGTTGAAGAAGGACCTGTGCAGAAGGAAGCGCCTGAGGGCTCCTTTGAGAAAGACGTGGAGGAGTTCATGAAGATCATTAAGAAGAGTGATTATAAGATTGTGGACCAGCTGAACCAAACTCCGTCCAAAATCTCTATCCTCTCATTGTTATTGTGCTCTGAGGCACACCGTAACGCCTTGCTGAAAATGTTGAATCTGGCTTACGTGCCTCAGGAAATTTTTGTCAATCAACTTGAGGGTGTTATTGCTAATATGAGCACGAGACATGGGTTGGGGTTCACAGATTTGGATCTGACGCCTGAAGGTCGTAATCACAATAAAGCCCTACACATCACCATGAAGTGCAAAGGCGCAGTGTTGTCACATGTGTTAGTGGATACTGGCTCGTCTTTGAATGTGTTGCCCAAGAAGATTTTGAGCAAGATAGATGTTGAAGGGGTTGTCCTCACGCCGAGTGATCTCATTGTCCGAGCTTTCGATGGATCCAAGCGGTCAGTTTTTGGTGAAGTCACGTTGCCAGTGAAGATTGGCCCGGAGGTATTTGATATTGTCTTCTATGTGATGGATATTCAGCCAGCATATAGTTGTCTATTGGGGCGTCCCTGGATACATGGGGCTGGAGCGGTTTCGTCGACTCTCCATTAGAAGCTGAAGTATGTTTGGAATGGTCAGGTCGTGATTGTGTGCGGCGAGGAGGACATTCTTGTGAGTCATTTATCTTCCTTCAAGTATGTGGAGATGGATGGCGAGATCCATGAAACTCTGTGCCAAGCTTTCGAGACCATTGACATTGAGAGGGTGGCTTTTGCTGAGCAGAAGAAGCCAGGTGCCTCAATTGCATCATACAAGCAGGCTGTGGAGGTTGTTAAATCGGGCAACAATGAAGGCTGGGGCAAGATGGTTGACATGCCCGTCAAAGAAGACAAATTTGGTATTGGTTATGAGCCTCTTCAGGCAGAGCAGGGTGTTCAGAAAGGGCCGAGTACCTTCACCAGCGCTGGGTTGATGAATCATGGAGACGTCTTTGCAGTCGGTAGTGAAGACGGGGACAATGATTATGACGTGGACAATTGGGTGCGCCCGTGTGCTCCAGGGGAGAGGGTGAACAATTGGACATCCGAAGAAATGGTCCAAGTTACTCTTCAGACAGAGTAATTTTCTTTTATTTTTCATTTTGCACAAAACCCTACGTTCTGCCCGGGGCGTAGTGGTTCATTGTAGGGCCACATCATGTTTTCAATGATATCATTAATAAAGGACGTTTTGCAAATGAATTTGTGCTCACTGTCTTTCTATTTTGTTTTTCATTTTTCAAAACAATAAAAATGGCAATGTTTTTTTGTTTTTGTGACTTTCTTGAATTCTTTTCTAAAATAAAGCATTAAACATGCAGAATCGATCTCGCGGACTCCACTAAAAACAGTTCTGTTATGGCTCAGTATGATTTCGATAATCCCATTTACCAAGCTGAAGAGGAGAGTGAGGAAGATTGTGAACTCCCCAAAGAATTGGTCAGATTATTGAAGCAGGAGGAAAGGGTCATCCAACCTCATCAGGAGGAGTTAGAAATTATTAACCTCGGTACTGAGGACGCCAAGAGAGAGATCAAAATCGGGGCTGCTTTGAGGGAAGATGTCAAGAGAGGGCTGATTGAGATGCTGAGAGAATATGTGGAGATATTCGCATGGTCGTATCAAGATATGTCTGGGTTGGATACAGATATTGTGGTGCACAGGCTGCCTCTCAGAGAAGATTGTCCTTCGGTAAAGCAGAAGCTTCGCAGAACTAGTCCTGATATGGCTGTCAAGATTAAAGAGGAGGTTCAGAAACAGTTGGATGCGGGTTTTCTTGCAGTTACCAATTATCCCCCGTGGGTGGCCAACATCGTTCCCGTGCCGAAGAAAGATGGTAAAGTCAGGATGTATGTCGACTACCGAGATCTAAATAGAGCCAGTCCGAAAGACGACTTCCCATTACCTCACATTGATGTATTGGTTGATAATACTGCTCAATCTTCGGTTTTCTCTTTCATGGATGGATTCTCTGGCTATAATCAGATCAAAATGGCGCCAGAAGACATGGAAAAGACGACATTCATTACACCTTGGGGCATGTTCTGCTATAAGGTGATGCCATTTGGGCTAAAGAACGCCGGTGCTACCTATCAGAGGGCTATGACGACTCTCTTTCATGACATGATGCACAAAGAGATTGAAGTGTACGTGGATGATATGATTGCGAAGTCTCAGACAGAAGAGGAGCACCTGGTGAACCTGCAGAAGCTGTTTGAAAGACTGAGAAAATTCAAACTGAGGTTGAACCCAAACAAGTGTACGTTTGGGGTGAGATCCGGAAAGCTGTTAGGCTTCATTGTCAGTGAGAAAGGGATTGAGGTTGATCCAGCGAAAGTAAAAGCTATACAAGAAATGCTTGAACCGAGAACTGAAAAGTAGGTTCGTGGATTTTTAGGGAGATTGAACTACATTGCACGGTTCGTATCTCACCTAACTGCCACGTGCGAACCGATTTTCAAGTTGCTAAGAAAAGATCAAGCAATCAGGTGGAATGATGATTGTTAAAAAGCTTTTGATAAAATAAAAGAATATTTGCAGAAACCTCCAATCCTTATACCTCCAGTTCCTGGGAGGCCTCTGATAATGTACCTTTCAGTGACTGAGAATTCGATGGGGTGTGTATTGGGCCAGCATGACGAGTCTGGTCGAAAAGAGCATGCTATATACTACCTTAGCAAAAAGTTTACCGACTGTGAAATAAGATATTCGCAGCTCGAGAAAACTTGCTGTGCTTTGGCATGGGCTGCTCGCCGACTGAGACAGTATATGTTGAACCATACTACCTTGTTGATTTCTAAGATGGATCCAGTGAAGTACATCTTTGAAAAGCCGGCTCTCACCGGGCGTGTGGCTCGTTGGCAGATGATTCTAACTGAGTATGATATCCGGTATACGTCGCAGAAGGCCATCAAAGGTAGTATTCTGTCAGACTACCTTGCCGAGAAACCGATCGATGATTATCATCCGATGATGTTTGAATTCCCTGATGAAGACATCATGTACCTAAAGATGAAAGATTGTGAAGAGCCTCTTGTCGAGGAAGGACCGGATCCTGATGACAAGTGGACATTGATGTTTGATGGGGCAGTTAATGTGAATGGTAACGGTGTTGGGGCAGTACTCATCAATCCCAAAGGTGCTCACATACCTTTTTCTGCCAGATTGACTTTTGACGTAACCAACAATGAGGCTGCGTATGAGGCTTGTATCATGGGGATAGAAGAATCCATCGATCTAAGGATCAAAACTCTGGACATCTATGGAGATTCCGCTCTAGTGATTAACCAGGTCAATGGAGATTGGAATACTCATCAGCCGCATTTGATTCCTTATCGAGATTACACCAGAAGGATCCTGACTTTCTTCAAGACAGTGAAGTTGTATCATGTACCCCGTGATGAAAATAAGATGGCTGATGCCTTGGCTACTTTGTCTTCTATGATCAAAGTCCATTGGTGGAATCATGTGCCACACGTTGATGTGAATCGACTCGAGAGGCCTGCGTATGTGTTTGCAGCCGAGTCTGTTGTGGATGAGAAGCCGTGGTACTATGATATCAAGAATTTCCTCAAGAGTCAGGAGTATCCTGAGGGAGCGTCAAAGAATGACAAGAAAACCCTGAGAAGGCTAGCTGGAAGCTTTTATTTGAACCAGGATGATGTGTTGTACAAGAGGAACTTTGACATGGTTCTGCTCAGATGCGTGGATAGACACGAAGCAGACATGTTGGTGCAAGAAGTGCACGAGGGATCTTTTGGTACCCATGCTGGTGGTCATGCAATGTCCAAAAAGTTGTTGAGAGCCGGTTATTACTGGATGACTATGGAGTCCGATTGTTTCAAATATGCTCGGAAATGCCACAAATGTCAGATCTATGCAGATAAAGTGCATGTACCACCAAGCCCTCTGAATGTCATGAATTCGCCTTGGCCATTCGCGATGTGGGGTATTAATATGATTGGGAAGATTGAACCCACTGCTTCTTATGGACATCGCTTCATCTTGGTTGCGATTGATTACTTCACCAAGTGGGTGAAAGCAACTTCCTATGCCAATGTTACCAAACAGGTGGTTGCCCGGTTCATTAAGAAGGAGATTATCTGTCGTTATGGGGTTCTCGAGAGAATCATCACGGACAATGGTTCGAACCTCAATAACAAAATGATGAAAGATCTTTGCAAAGATTTTAAGATTGAAAATCACAATTCTTCTCCTTACAGACCAAAGATGAATGGTGCTGTAGAGGCGGCAAACAAGAACATTAAGAAGATTGTGCAGAAGATGGTCGTGACGTACAAGGATTGGCATGAGATGTTGCCTTTCGCTTTGCATGGGTACCGTACCTCAGTACGTACGTCGACCGGGGCAACCCCTTACTCCCTTGTGTATGGTATGGAAGCAGTCCTACCTGTTGAAGTGGAGATTCCTTCTCTGAGAGTCTTGTTGGATGTCAAGCTGGACGAAGCTGAGTGGATTCGAACAAGGTTTAACGAGTTGAGCCTTATCGAAGAGAGGCGGTTAGCAGCTGTGTGCCATGGGCAATTGTATCAGTGAAGGATGAAGAAGGCCTTTGATCAGAAAGTGCGTCCTCGAAGCTATCAGACAGGGGATTTAGTTTTGAAGAGGATCCTTCCTCCTGGTACAGATAACAGGGGCAAGTGGACTCCGAATTATGAAGGTCCATATGTTGTTGAAAAGGTTTTCTCTGGTGGAGCCTTGATGCTTACAACTATGGATGGTGAAGATTTTCCATCCCCTGTGAACTCAGATGTAGTCAAAAAATACTTCGCATAAATTGACCCGCTGGACGAAAAGAATAAAAGAGTCCAGGCAAAAAAGGGCATCCCGGTGAACCAAAATAAAAAAGAAAGGTTCGGGCAAAAGTTAGGGATAAAAAATAAAAAGAATATGTACACCCGGTAAGTCGAAAACCCGCAAGGGCGGCTTAGGCAAAAATGGGTGTCCCGGTGGATTGAAAACCCGAAAGGGCGGTCCAGGCAAAAGAGGGATAAAGCGAAGGCTACAGTCTGAGTTATCTGTACCTCATCGCGCTTCAGTATCTACCATCTTGAAGGATATGATCGGTCCAATCATTCTTCTCAGAAAGCAAGGAATGTTGGGGAAATTGAGGATCTGTGAGTCATAACAGAATTGGAAAATAGTGGATGTCGTGTTCACATTGCCAATAGGATAGTTTATTTCCTGTTTTGTGCGCAATTACCTCTTCCTAGGAATTGCTTCCCGATGTATTCGCCTTTACAGGCCCATTTTCAATCAATAAAAGTCGTTATTCAGATAAATTGCTCTCTTGTTTTTTATTTTACTGTTTTGTTTGCAAAAACGTCCGAATTTTTGATAAACATTGCATCTAAAAACATGAAGGCTAGATAATAACGTGCGGAAAGATAAAACATTTGAAAATCATTTTGAATGTCGAATACACTTGAGTGTATCTTGTCCATACAATCCCCTAGGGCATGTATGTCTTGCTATTTTGCAGGCTATTATCTCTGATTGCTGGCTAGAGCAGATAAGCCACGGTTTGTTCAAAGGTGTTTCAACACTGTCCAGTAGTGTGAGAAGTTGGGTTGTCCAAGACAAGTTCATAACTGGTCTCCCTAGCGAGTCCGAGATCAGTGTTGCCTCGGAAGTCAGGCCTGAAGTACTGTAATCCCCAGCGGGTTGAAGACGTTTGTGTCCCCCATCAGGTTCAAAGGATACCCTCTCCCCAGCTAGTCTGAAGACTGTTAGTCCCCACCGAGTCTGAAGGTTGCTATTTCCCCAGCAGTGGTGCCTGTGGTTAGTTTTGTTCCTCAGCAGTCGGGTATGAAGTACTGTAATCCTCAACAGGGTCGTGAATGCCTTTCCCTAGCAGGGTTGTGAATGTTTCCCCTAGCAGAGTCTCCAAGTGAATTGGATTCAGTGAAAGTTGTTCCTAGGTGGGTTTTATCCTTTCTCCAGCAGCAATGTTATTTCCCATCACGTTTGAGAGGTTGGTGTGTTCCCTAGGCAGAGTCTACCCAGTTGACTTGGTTTTTCTGCCGTCCCCAGAGTATCAGATCAGCAAAGCACCCCCAGCAGTGCGTCTCCCCACAGAGTTGGAGGATCAAATCAGAGTTGTGTGCTCGGCGGAGCGACCAGTTCTCCCTAGTAGGAGTTTCTCTCCATTTGCATCTTGCATGTAGTAATCATTGCATCCTCAAATCGCGTAGCATTTCCATTCAATATGGAGCATTACGCCACAAAAATTCAAACATATGCATACATGTGTTAAACCTAATTGGACCATATCCCCAGTAGAGGCGGACCATGGTTCAACAATCTGCATGGCATATTTGCAGCGGTGGCTCCTGACAGCATTCAGGATTGGTAATCCCCAAAGAGGTTTATTTCCTCACTCGCTTGTGAAAGGAAAGCTTGATTCCCCAGAGTGGTCCCCGGCAAGTGGTTGGCCTTGTCCCTGACATATGTAGATGTCATCCTTGCGGTACCAGTAGGTGTCGTGTTGATCCCCGTGTGGGTCTTTCCTTTTTTGGTGTCAGTAGACATCGTCTTTCGATGTCCGTAACATCGATTTCTTCTTTCCTATTCGTCCGTTGACGTCTAGTCGTGGTTTCTTTTCCCATTCGTCGTATTTCGATGTCTGGTCGTGGTTCCTTTCTCCCGTTCATCCGTTGATGTTTGGTTGAGTCTTTCCTATTCGTCTGTCGACGTCTAGTCGTGGTTTCTTTTCCCATTCATCGTCTTTCGATGTCTGGTCGTGGTTCCTTTCTCCCGTTCATCCGTTGATGTCTGGTTGAGTCTTTCCTATTCGTTTGTTGACGTCTAGTCGTGGTTTCTTTTCCCATTCATCGTCTTTCGATGTCTGGTCGTAGTTCCTTTCTCCCGTTCATCCGTTGATGTCTAGTTGAGTCCTTCCTAGTCGTCCGTTGGCGTCTAGTCGTGGTTTCTCTTTCTCCCGTTCATCCGTTGACGTCTAGTCGTGGTTTCTCTTTCTCCTATTCGTCCGTTGACGTCTAGTCGTGGTTTCTTTATTCCTAGTCGTCCGTTGGCGTCTAGTCGTGGTTTCTCTTTTTCCTATTCGTCCTTTGGCGTCTAGTCGTGGTTTCTTTATTCCTAGTCGTCCGTTGACGTCTGGTCGTGGTTTCTTTCTCCCATTCGTCCATTGACGCCTAGTTGAGCTTATTCCTAGTCGTCCGTTGGTGTCTAGTCGTGGTTTCTCTTCCCATTCATCGTCTTTCGATGTCTGGTCGTGGTTTCTTTCTCCCATTCATCCGTCGATAACTGGTCGAGTCTTTCCCATTCGTCCGTTGGCGTCTGGTCGTGGCTTCCTTATTCCCATTCATCTGATGATGTCTGGTCGTGGTTCCTCTTTCCGATAAATATCACAATCCCCAGTAGTCGTCGGTAGACGTCTTGTCTGGTCCAGTGGTCCATATCAAATCCCCAGTGGAAGTTGCCATTGGTGAACAGTCTTTTCTTTGATCATCCCCGCAGAGTGCAAATTTCTACAGTTCTTTGATATTCAATCCCTGTCTACCTTGAAGGTCTGACAGCCGTTGCTCTCATCCGCTCAGGTTCCCAGTTGATTGAATAGGGGCAGCTGTAGCACCTCAAATTTGCACCCCCCATTTGTACATTCATTTCATTTTTAGGGCATTAACATTGCATAGTACATTGCATCTCATCAGTCAAGACTGGTATCAGGAGAATTCATCTGTGCAAAGGAGCCAAGCATTTCCATGAGATAAAGGCCCTATGGTGGTTCTAGAGAGCTTATATGAGCCAAGGTTCATTGTGAAGCAATTTGACCAAGTGTTAGAGGCTCAAAAGTCCACAGTGCAGTTTCAGGTCATCTGGGGCCCATAAAAGTCAACTGCAAGTCAACTGAGGGCTAGGAGGTGGAGAAATGGTTTGAGACACTTCATTCATGTCCAAAAGAGGTTTATTCAACATGTCAAACTCATACCTTGAATATTTTGAAGCCAGATCAAAAGTTTCCAGAAGTGGAAAGTGACCTGTAACTTCAAGTTTCCAAAAATGGCAAGTTTTTGGACCAACTTCAACTTGACTTTCCAACATCGAAGAAGCTTCAAATGAATTTTTGTCTAACATGAAAGTTGAATATATTTCTCTCCCATTTCCAAAAAGTCCAAGATCATGAGCATATGATGAATGGTTAAGGAGATATGATCAAATCATTGCCAAGTGTGCATGGAACTTCAAAAGGCCATAACTTTTGACTCATAACTCCAAATTGAGTGCTCCTTTTTGCAAAATTCTTCTCATGACATGAACTTTCCAAATCATTCATCAAATTTCATGAAAATTCACCATATGATCATATGCATATTCATGTCCATTTTGGAGGGAAAATCATGAATTCAAAATGGGTGCATCATGTGGACTTTTTAACCATTCCAACATGTTCATAACATGGTTTTAAGTGAAAATGCATGGCCATTTGCTACTGTTCACGTAGGATTGCATGCATGGGGTGAAAAAACCAAATTTTGCATAACACCTCTTTTCTCATTAAAATTTAATTAGCCAAGCCTAAGCATGATTAGGAAATGGATTAACATGTCATATAAATAGTTAATTATAACAGAATTTTCACAATTTCACAATTCTAGATCTAGATTGAAAATTTCCCTCCAAATTTTCTCTTCCAAATTCAAAAATTCTTCAAAGAACACTTGATTTTTATTGCATATTCTGGATTCTTGATCATCATTTGGTACAGATCAAGCCTTGATTTGCAGAAATTGGTGAAGAATCAAGCCATTCCAATCATGAACATGAACATGGAGCTTTGAAGATCTAGCAAGATCCAAGCCATTCCAAGGGTTGATTTGTGCTTCAGAGGTGTTAACAAGGTTGATAGAAAAGGTTTGGATGCTGCTGGACACTTGAATCTACCACTGCCATTGTTGAAGCTTCAAGAAGGTGCAATTTTCGAATCTCTTAATTATCTCTTTTATGCATATAATCTTGTAGAGCGTTTCATGGTGAGAATTCTGACATAAAATTCATTAAAAACGGACGTGTATTCATGGAGATATGATGATTTGAAGGCTTGGATCCATAACATGTTCTTCTTCGATTCTCTGGATTTAGGAGGAATTAGGCCAAAATAGTTATAGATTTGAGACGTGCATGTTATGAGCTTTCCATTTATGTGCTTAGATTCAAATTCTGGAAAAAAATTGTGCACGCGTACACTGTTCATCACCGTCTCCATGAAGGAGACGGTTGTTTCCGCCGCATGCTACAGTACCCGCCGCTGCCTGTAAACCCTAGGCGAAACGACGTCGTTTCGCTAGCGCGCGTTTTTCCAATTTGAATTCCTTGGCCAAACGACGTCGTTTGGTGTGTAGCGCTGGACCATGTTTCGATTCCGGCCTGGCGCATTTCCAAGTTTTCATCAATTCTTTTTATTATTTTCATGTTACTTCAATTTTTATTTCATTATTTCCATGAACTTTAAAAAATCACCAAAAATAGAATACAAGTCCAATTAATCTCCAATTTTTTTTCACATGATCCTATGAATGTCTAGAATTTTATGGTGTTGATTTTGTGATTTTACCATGCCTGTAAATTAAATTGTGTTAGAGTGATTGAACATGTATGCTTTTGTGACCTTGCTTCATTCATCCTAGCATAAAATGCTCATACATGATCCAAATGCCATGAAATTTTGCATGATGATTCTTAACAGGTTGATGGGTTTGTGTGATTTTATTTGGCATTTTTTGCTATTGTCTTCACTGTTTGGGACACATATACTTTAGGTGTGACAATGTGTGTCACACAATTGGATGTTTTGCTTTGTGCATTTTATTTCTAGGTCATTTGAGTTCTGTTGATCTTGATTTTTGGCATGGTGATTGTGTTAGACATGTTGTATGTTCATGAAAATTTCCAGAATTGTTTGAGTCATTTCTGTTTTGATGTGGAATTTTTATTCATGATGATCACTTGTGAGCTTTGAATTTTCCCTTTGCCATCTCTTGCACATGAAATGATTTTGCTTAATGCTTTTGACTTGGTCCTTTTTAGGACATCTTCTTGATTGGATAAATGTGATTCATGTTGAGTTATAGTTTCTGTTTTGACTTTTTGCCCCACCTTTGACCCTAGCCTTTGAGCTAGTGGTTTGTTCTCATCTTTTGGACTTTGTGTTTCAGGTTTCAAGCAACTAGCCACATTGGTTAATTTGATCTCATCAATTGAGATACAAGTTATTTTGGTTGACTAACCTTGCTGTTTTGCAGGTCTTGTGGATGTTATGCCTTGCATTGATGTTGTCTGATGATTGGTTGTCTCACTGTTGGATTCTTTGATTGTTTTGTCTGAATACTATACTGATTGGTTGGTTGTTTACACAGGTGCTTTAGTAGCTTTAACTCATTGCTTGAGTTGCTTTGCTTTGCTTGTGGTTGGCATACCACCTAGGTAACTTCCTACTCTCCATGTAGTCTGGAAGACCTATCATGTTATTTTGGCAGGCACCTGTCTGAAGCCCTCCTAAAGAGGCAATGTTTGTGGTTGTTTATCTTTGTGCCTTGTACACTCAAAGACCTCCTAAGTAAAGAGGCATTGACAGATAGAAGGGATGTGCAATCCATCCCCTGCTATTCAGTTGAGTCTTTCATATTGCGTGCACTACGTGCTAATGCATTTTGAATAAACACCCAAGATCATTGTATATCGAGTCAGTCATGTGGAGTAGAGTTCCTCATTCTGGACTCCCACACTTTCATTGATTCAAGCTCTCCCAGACCAGGGATAAGAGCTATGAGGCACAACCCTCATTTCCCATTTCATCTGCTTCACCCTAACTCTCAATGTTAGGGTTAAGAGCTCCAAACACCCCTTTCCAGTTGGCTTGTTTGTCGAGGTTGATTTGACCCCTCGACTAAAGTCCAGCCTTGTATGAGCCACTTGTTTGCATATAGTGTGTGTGCTTGCTCTCTTGTGCTTGTGTTTGCTTGATTGATGTTTAGGCTAGCTTGCTTCCTGTGTGAGTTAGGATTAAAGACCTCAACATAGGGATCGTATGCATGACAACTTCTAGGCTCGAGTCGTAGTCTCCCTAGTAGCTTGTTATCTCCCTAGTCTCTGGTTAGGATAGTTTTTTCCCTGTCAAGGGGAACTACGTCGCCCTGATCCTCATACCAGATGAGGTACGTAGGCAGGAGATGAGTTGATCTCTCCGGGCGCCCTTTTTTATTTTTCAACCCCTTGTGTTGTGTGGAGTCTGACGTAAGTCCAGCGATTGGCAGTCGGTTTCCTGTGTGTGGTTTGTTTGTGTGGAGTCTGACGTAAGTCCAGCGATTGGCAGTCGGTTTCCTGTGTGCGTCTGTTTGTTGGAGTCTGACGTAAGTCCAGCAATTGGCAGTCGGTTTCCTGTGTGTGGTTTGTTTGTGTGGAGTCTGACGTAAGTCCAACGATTAGCAGTCGGTTTCCTGTGTGCGTCTGTTTGTTGGAGTCTGACGTAAGTCCAGCGATTGGCAGTCGGTTTCCTATGTGTGGTTGTTTGTTCGGAGTCTGACGTAAGTCCAGCGATTGGCAGTTGGTTTCCTGTTTGTGTTTTGTTTGGCGTGCGTTAGCCGAGCTACGAGTGCTCTGATTCTCTCTCGGGTTAGAGAAGATACGTATGCATAGGATGCGACATCCTAGCGAGCACGTTTCCCATATCCCCGAACTACGTCGACTCTGATGTTTGTGTCTGACAAACTACGTAGGCCCAGGATGTGACATCCTGCCGAGTCATCTTCTTCCGTCTTCTTTCATCTGTGTTTATTCCAGCTTGTGCAGTTTTTGAGCAGTTATTTAGCAACCTTTCTTCTATTCTTCTGAGCGTGGATCCCGTCGAGTACGACGGATGCGTAAGGGTGCTAATACCTTCCCTTCGCATAACCGACTCCCGATCCTATCAATCTCTGGACGTAAGACCATTTCCTTTCCAGGTTTACTTCGAGCGTTTCCTTTCCCTCCTTTGAGATAAATAACGCACGGTGGCGGCTCTGTGTCTTTTCCCGCCGGTTTTTCGCGTAATGCGACAGCTATCCTAAGCACAAATTAAAAGTTAAGAGTTGAAAAGATCTGACCAATGGGATGCAATCCAACAAACAAGAATGTCATATAGAAAACCCATTTTCCCTTTGGACTTTGAATCAAGCAATAATCAAGGAGCAATTTGCAATATCCAAACATCAAGAAGATCAAGGCATCAATTAAAGATGGCCACATCCAAGCTAGTAATTCCCATAGCTAGCAGTCTTCTTTGTCTTCTCATGTATCAGATGAAATATTCCTTGATCAACTCAAAGCAAAGCATCAGACACAATGTCAAAATAACAATTAGCACAAAGACAGAGTAGCAGATGAATTCAAACAAGATCCAAGGCTTGCATCAGATGAATGCTCAACTCACAATAGCTTGGTCTTAAAATATTAGCATTGGCCAAGTCCTTTTTGCATAGGGAATGTTGCCTAATCCTAAGTCCAAGAATTCAGATCAAGATCAACAGTCCACCAAACATTTTTTAGGGTTTTTTTGTTGTTATTAAGTATTTTAAGGTCCTAAGACCACAAACAAAACCAAAATGCACAAACAATATATACAATCACAAGATATGCCTCAAATGAGCAAAGTGAAAATGACATAAACATAAACAAGTTAGATGGAATGTAAATGACAATGAATGATAAATGATTGAAATTTAAATTGCATAAAGTAAATGACTTGAAAGTAAAGTAATATTAACAAGAGTTAGTCAAATGTTAGTCAAGTGTTAGTGGTGTTTTTTAATTGATTAAGTCATTCTTTGGAGAACACTCAACCATCCATTCACAAGTATGAATCCTTAAACCAAGACATCTTCCATGAGAAGGGCTCCAACTTGGATAATTCAACAAGTATGCCACTAGCTCTCATAAGAAGGAAAAAGGGTCAAGTTTCCACATAATACCATGAATAATGGGAGACTTACAATCTCACTTACTAGAATGATATGCCTTTAGGGTCAAATTTAGCTCTATGTTAAGCAATCGTAATTGGACTTATGTAGAAGTCACAACTATCTGAGGTCGGACAATAAAAGTTTAGGTGTTAATGCATATTAGAGATTTGGTATAATTAACCAAACTCCTAAAACATACCACACACTAAAAGAAAATATCAAGAGGGATTGACCTATCTCAGTCATACTTGTATTGGTTCATCTGACACAAGGTCATTGATGAACCAATTAGCCTTAAGACATTAGAGATTTTATTGGTCAAATGAGGGAATGGGAAAGAATAGAGATGAAGATGAAGAGGGAAGGGAAGATAGAAACACAAATTGATCAAGGGAGGATTTTATCAAATTAAAACCATTCATTCATTTTGGGAGATGAAATGAACATTTCATCAATCCCCTAAATCCAATGGTTTTAATCCAACAAAAGTCAAATCAACCTTGACCAAGACCCAAAAAAATAGTCAAAAATCACAAGACCATAAAAATGGCTCAACATAATTTTTACACATTTAATCAATTAAAAATCAATTTAAAAATGAATTAAAATACATTTTAATTTGGTCAAAACCTAAAATCTCTTCAAAACACCAAATAAATGGCCAAGAGATTTATCCTAGGTCAAACAAGGTCAAAGGATCTTAGACAAAAAATTTCATGATTTTTGAAAATTCAGAAGTATTTTTAAACAATTAAAAATATGCACAAAAACATATAATTCATGAAAAATATCAAAATTAATCCAAAAAATAACTTTAATTCAGAATATGAAAGAGAAAAATATTTAAAGATTTTTGGTGAAATTCCCATATTTTTTGAATTAAAAATGAAATTATTATGAATTAAACAAAATAAAAGGATTAAACATAAAATCAGAAATTAAAATAAAAATAGAAAAAACAAGGGCCATCAGATCTCCCTCATTAATTGAGGTGGTGTAGCGGGGTTTTCGTTACCTTTAGGTTTATTGACTAACCCAAAAGTAAGCATACAATTCGAGTCGTCACCGCACTTTTATTTGTCCAAAGGAAAGGCTAAAAAGCGAACAAAAGCCAAGTAAGAAGTTTTTCAACTAAAAAACTAATAAAAATGTCAGAGATCTGGGTAAGGGGGTTGGTTATGAAATGGGAAGGTTTTACGCATCCAAAACATCCTTAGTACTCTAAGGAAACCTTTTTTGCAAATATGTGTTGTAGGTTGGTATTTGTGAAAAGATTTGTACAAAAGATTGGAGGGATGAGAAGAAAATAGATTATATTTACAAATTTTGTTGTTCGAATGGATGAACCCATTGCCTACGTACCATCACAAAGGAGGATCAAAACCTCGTAGTTCGGGGTAAAATCTCAAAGATTGGTGAATTGATTTGATCAAAAGCCTTAAGGTCTTTTGTTATCAAAGGGAGAAAACTCAACCTAAACCAACAATCCACCATGTGAGGAAGGCTTTAACATACTAGTGAGGGGTTAACCCTATAATAAGCATGGAAGACTTATAATTCAATCACTAAGGATGAGGTGAGATTTACATCAACCACTATGATAACTCAAATCTACGACTAATGTTTTTGAAAAGTTTTAACAAGTGGCCATTGAAACCACAAAAACAACTTGAAGTGAGTTATATTTACAAGTTAGATTTATTTACAACATGAAGTCAAAGTTGGATTAAGATTTATTCACAATGAGTATTGATAAAAATGGTTTTGAAAAGTCAAAGGCTTAAGGCCTAGGTTTCTAATTTGAAACAAAGTCAAAGTTTGAAGAAAAAGATTTTTGGCTTGGTTAGAGTGGGGAGAAGAAGAGAAGGGCTAGTCCTAAGGAATGCAAAGATAAGAGGGGGAAAGATAAACCCTTGGAGTTCCTTTTCTTGAAGTCATAGAGATGACTCAAGATGCTCCTTTCCTTTGGACTTAGCACACAAGAAAGCAATCAAACAAATTGAACTTAAGCTCCTAGGGTCTCCATTTGGCTTGTCTCTTAACTTGGCTACTCATAACAATGGTCCTCTTTTCACAATCTCAAGGTAGGGTCCCTATCACACAAAAGCAAACATCAAAAAGTTCACAACACAATAAGGGGAATGGACAAAGAATAAGTTTGGAGAAAAAGTCCTTTGAGATCAACTTTGAGTTTTAGCATTCTAAAGGCATGAGGCCTAGTTGCTCTTCAACAAGTTTTGCATTTTAAAGGCATGAGGTCTAGTTGCTCTTGAACTCCTTTAAGCATGGGTAAGTCCTAATTCTAAGTCCTTTATCCTTTTGCATTTGGTTCACACAAAACAAACACAAAGCAAACACAAGATAACAATATATTTATATACAATAATGAGCTCAAATGAGCAAAAGAAAAATGACATAAACATAAAATATGTGCTCAAGTGAGCAAAGGGAAAATCAATATGAAAAAATGAGCAAGGAATAAATGACATTAAAAGTAAATGGCAAGAAATTAAATGCTCAAATTAAAGTTAGTAGTTATTGAAGTTATGTTAGCTTGTCATAAGACAATGTAACGCTATATTAAGCAATCGTAAGTGAACTAATATAGTAGTCACACCTATCTGAGGCCGGTCAATAAGAATATAGGCAAAGAAACACAAGTTAGAGATCATGACTAGTAAGCCAAGCTCCATAAACTTGTCATGCCAAAATAAAAGGGGAAGGGCCTTGTATAGACTTTAGGTTATTTACTTGACCAAGAAGCAACCTATCTTTGACACAAAACAACTCACTTGATCATGGATCAAGTTGAGTTTGGTTTGGATCAAAGAAGGTTAAACTTCTCATTTGACAAGACCAACCATAAGACTTTAACTCATTGGCCATTGATGGAAAGAAAGGGATGAAGATGAAAGGGAGGGAAAAAGAAAACAAGTATTAAATCCAATTGATCAAATGTGAATCAAATCATCAATCAACACCAAACAGAAAAGAAATGAAGATGGCAAGTCAACAAGTCAACAATATTTTTTTTGGTATTTTTTGAATTAAAGTAAAATGCAAATAAAAATAAACAAATAAAGGTTGAACCTCAAATCTAATTCAAATCAACTTCATCAAGTCCAATTAAATTCTCATAGGTTCAACATAGTCAAACAAACTTTGACTAAATTTCTCAACAATTTTTGAAATCAAAAATTAATTAAAAACAATTAAAAATAATAAAAAATAGCACAATATGAATTAAAATCTCAAATAATCTCAAATCAAATAAGAAATTGATGAGACTATTTTTCATTGGCTTATCATGATCCATAAATGCTAGGAAAATATTTTTGGATTTTTCAAAAGTCAGAAAGTATTTTAAAATGAATTAAAACTATTAAAAATCAAATAATCCATGAAAAATATCAAATGAAGTCACAAAAATAATTAAAAATCAAAATATGAAACTAGATTTTTCAAGAATTGTTTTGGAATTGGTCTCATGTTTTTATGACTTCAAATGAATTTTTTAATGAATTTTTGAAAATCAAATGAATTTACTGAAAATAAAAGAAAATAGAATAAATGGAAAAAACCAGCGCCACAGGATGAAGCTCATTAATTGACGTGGCATCCAAGAATGGTCCAGATGTGAGAGCGCATGGTGTGCTTGAGTCAAACGCGTGACAACATGTATTAAATGAAGTAAGCAAAATGAATGATCAAGATTAAAACGTGGCATCCAGATCTAAGGGCCAGGAAGCAAGATACGTTGTGGTGGTGGTGGAAACCACCGTCTTCTCCGGCGAGTCAACAGAATCCGGCCACCAGTTGCAGAGAAAAAAAGTTTCATGAAAATGGAAAACAAGGACATGGAAATGAAGCTTGTGTGATGGAGATCATCACTATATCCATGGATCTTCCTCACTCTTCCTGTATTGAGAGAAATGTGAAGTGGAAGATCATGGTGTTCCAACAGTTTGCTCACGAAATGATGAATTGAAAGCACCAATGGCTTGCCTCAAGTGTGAGGACTTCAAAAAACCACACAAACACAAGTATGCTACATTAAATTGAGAGTTCTAGATCCAAAAAGTTTGAATGTATACCTTTGAATTGAAGCACTTCAGGCCACGATTCCTTCAAGATCTTGGCTCGTCTTTGCTCTAGGGATGCAGTGGAAGTGAAAGGCTAAGGAATTAAGCTTTGAAGATCAGCTAATGATGCTGAATTTCAAGCTCGAAAGTGAGAAAAAATTTGAACAAATTCCTTTAGTATGGCTATGGTTTCAATGTTGCAGCAATTCAAATCTCCAAAAGGTTGATGAATGAATGAGAGGGAATGGTTATTTATAGCTGAAGGTGGCTGAATCCCACGCTTTGTTCATGTGCATGGCCATTTGAAATTGGATGCATGGGCCTGTACAGGAGTGTGGAAGGCCCAATGATGGCTGCAAAATCATGCTGAGATCATGTGAAGAGCAAATGGTCGTGTGCATTGGCCTGGACAAGCTTGCATTTCAATTTATATCATAAAAACACCAAAATGTACATAAATGGAAAGGTCTTCGAAACTCACAAATGGTGAATCCAAAATAGCAATGTGAGTAATGGTTGGAAAGCCCTTGAAATAAGGAACAAAAGTCATGTTCGGCAAAAATTCATTTGGCATTTGGAAATTGATGAAAACTGGATGTGAAAATCCAAGTACAAAACATATTCAAAACACTTTGAAAAATTTCACCAAAAGCAAGCTTAATTAAACCCCTTTGTTTTTATGATACAAGCTTTAAATGAAAACACGTCCAACACTAAAGTTGTATATATTTTCAAGATTATCAATTTAGACTCAAAGTTTGCATCATTTGGATTTTCTATGACAACGTTATGGGCATTGGAAGTTGGGTATTTTTTCAAATTGAATGAATTAGGTCCAATATGACCTATAATGTTTTGTATTATCACATGTGTTTATTTTAGGATTATGAAATTTTGTCCAACATAAAATTTGAAGTAGACGTCTCAATATTTCCAATTCATTTGGTCTCACATCAAAATCATAAAAATTAAGGAAGTTATGCCCTTGGTAAGTTGACCCACAATTAGGGTTTCAGTCAAAATGACCTATAATGTTTTGAAATGAATGATGACCTTCCAAGTTTAAAATGGATTTTTGATGAACATGAAAGTTATTCATATGGTTCTTAGGAACCGTTTTTCTCTTGGGGTCATATTCATTTGACAAACACATAAAAAGTTATATTTTAGTGATCCTCAGTTTAGTTAGATGACTTGACTGGTCAATTTTTCAAGGCCAAACTTCCAATATTGATGAATAAATGATTGAGGGGACTCAAATAGGATAATATGTGCATGAAATTATGAATGAAAGAACTTACCTTGATTAAATTTGATCAGAGGTTTGAGATTGCTTCATGGGCAAGGCACAGTCAAAGCACAGTTGAATTAGGGTTTCCTTGGGAAACAATCCTCAAGCCCTTTGGGTTATCTTGATCAAATTGGAAAATTGAGATACTTGGGAGACATATATGATTATTAGGAGCTTTGCGGACCATTGTCATGCTTTTTCTCATCTTCATCTAGCCATTTCATTGGGGCTTAGGAGCCTCCTAGGAGCATTGGAGCACATGATCACTTGAGCTTCAAAACAAAGAGTTAGCGACATATTTTTGTTCTTTTGGTTAGTAATCAAATAAGAAAATCAATAATATACAATACACGCATGCTTGGTGATCTCATAACACTCAAACAAGTCCCAACCCTAGGGTTAAGGAGCCAAACATGCTATGATCCTTGAGGCAATGCACTTGTGCAATAACATGATGCCATGAGGGATCTTAGGGTCAAAATTAGGGTCTTACAGATGCCCCTATTTAAGTTCGTTCTAGCCGGAGATATGAAGATTAAAATCTTCGTCTCGACGAGATAGAATGAGCTTAAATAATAACAAAGAGACGAATTTTGGTCCCTAAGAGACCTCATGATGTAAATGTATGCATGCAAAATAAAATCTTCATGGTGAATAATTGCCATAAAGGAAAAGAAATAAGGAGAAATTGGAGATCCATAGGAGTGACACACTCACTAGGGAGACAGAGACTCTAGGGGAAATAAGGTAACAATGCGCGAGCAGGTCACGACTTGAAAACTTGCTGGGAGACACGAAGGGATTCCACGAAAATAAATCGATGGAACGACTCGAGCTGACACAAAGATGCATGTATTGGGGAAAATGCCAATACAGCAAAACTATCCACAAAGGGTACATCGGATAAAAATCCGGACTCAGACGAGGATATCCACAAAGGACTCAGTTGAGAAAGAAACAACGAGATATTACCGGTTACTGGGTAATAAACTCAAAGAGAGACATGTCATCAAAACACCAGTTACTGAGTGAGAGAACAACATGCTCAAGGGAGAAAGAATATCTAAGACCAGTATAAGGGTGAGAGATATCAATCATCCGAAACATCTGAGGAGGACCCAAAAGGCACATCTCACCTCAGGAAAATCTGACTCCACAAGGGACAAAAGTCATAATAGGGAGTAGAAGGAAGGAACACCAGGGATACCGGTTACTTGGCATATAATAGATGGCCACCCAAGCGTGAATTGGGAACATATCCAAGACACTCATCATCCGAAAGGAGGGCTGAAAAAGAAAACTCGAGTTACAGGATGGACATTCGATTCCACAAGGAAATACGAATCTTACTCGACTAGGGAAGAAAAATATTTCGACTGAAGAGCTCATGAGATATATTATCTATTACCGTCAAAACGTAGATAACATTCTCGCATGGAAGATTATCCACAACCGGTTACTGGGTTAATGAAGGATAAATCGAACGAAAAGAAAGGACATCGGGATACCGGTTATTGGGTATAAAATGATGACCAATCAGGATGGAGAAACAATCATTACCAAACAAGGGTAAATGAAAGATGACTCGCAAGGGATAAATTGCTTGACAAAAGCAATTATCCAAGAGATATATCACCGGTTACTGGGTGGTACACTCAAAAACGAAGGAATATCAATACCGATTACTGGATGAAGATTGTAAGAACAAAATTAGTTCTACAATAGAATTCCAGGATTTTGATGATAACAAAGGATGAAACCAAAAATGGCACCCTAACGGAATTTTTCTAAGTGTGCAGGACTCTGAACAGCAACAAAGGACTCTGAGCATTTTATCAGATACAAACATTGATCAGATATAAAGTGCTAGAAGATTAGACGCATCTGAGGAAGAAGTGCACCCAAGAAGTTCTGAACCTGAGCAAAGCAAGACAGTAAAAAGAACCAGAAGCTCTAAACATCCACTGGTCTTAGTTCTGATGATCTAGAAGACTAGTACTCTGAGAAGCTCTGATGTAACTTCAACATAATCTCCTTCTGACGCATGACTCTGAGATAACAAAGACTCTGATGAAGATTCACCAAATCCGGAAAGAGTAACGGAAAGAATCTCTTAATATGGAAATGAAGTATTTTAAGAAAGAAGTTATTCAGGGAGACAAAATGGTTATGGCAAGAAACACAGAAGTAATGACATTGAATGCTCATCAAAGACCAATATTCTGTCATCACTCCAACGGTGCTTCTCACTACTATATAAAGGATAGCCTACCTCATTGAGAGATACAACAACACAGCACAGAAAAGTCATTCATATTCTCTCTCAATTTTTCACGAGATGCTGCTCATACGTGAAAACTCTTGCTCAATTATTCTGCTGTAATACTTGCTTACTCTTAGAAGCACCTTCTATTACAAATCTATTTTGCTAAAATTGTTTTTTGTTCCTCAAGTGACTATGCGTAGTCTGTATACTTGAGAGGACTAAGAGATCATTCTCTTAGACGTTTGGTTGTATAATCTTTCAAGATTAGTGGATTAAGTCCTTTTTGAAGGCGAAATCACCTTGGTCGGGTGGACCGGAGTAGCTTTGTTTTCTAAGCGAACCAGTATAAAATTCTGTGTGTTCTTACTTTTTGAAAAAGCTTTTATTTTCTAAAACAATTCAAACCCCCCTTTCTTGTTTTTCTCACCTTCAAAGATAACCAACAAAGAGGGGATTACATCTACCGGTTACTGGGCAGAAAACCACAAAAGTTGGACTTAATACTATTGGCTACTGGGTAGAAGGCCACAAAATCCGCTGGGGAAGAAGATGGACAATTACTGGTTACTGAGCAATTGAACAACCAATCCACAGGGAACTGCAGGGGATAACAAAAAAGGAGTCAGTCCAGGAACAAACTAGAAAGACACAATCAAACAAGACTCAGCCCGATGAGGATATAACTCAAGGGAGTAATTCCATCCCGGTACACAACTAGGGAGGAAACTGAAACAATAATCATCCACGAGGACATAACTCAGTGGGGAATAAAGAAGAAAAGATAGACACTTTCTACTTATGGGGCTGACTCTATATGGAGAGATCAGACACAAACATCTGCTCGGGGGAGAATATTTCACCAATAGCAGGAGATAACAAGCAAGGATATATGGTAAAGAATGCAACATGAATATCTGAATGTTATGATTATGCATGTATGCATGATTTGTGTATGATTAATGCTGACAAAACAAACATATCTAACACAAACAAGTCCGAGAATCACGAACGGACACCCGGCGCAACATCTCAACAAGAAGGGAAAAGCCTACTAGAGAACCCAACTTGGGAACAACCCGAGCAGGATGGAAATGAATCATCAGGGGATATCAAACCCTATCCCAAAGCTACACTCATTGAGGATACAAAGAAGATGTATTCAGGAGCAGCGAAAGAAGATGATCAAACAAAGAACTCAAACTCTAGTGGGGACGATCTCTGGAAGAAGAATAAACACGGGAGGACGTCGACCACAGCTGGGGATAGGCAAAGTCACAGCTTCCAACTGCAAGAAACAACACCCTGCACAGGAGGAGTCTTCTAGGGGTAAACAATCCTGACATAAGGAAGACGCAGAAGATCTGTCCGGGAGATTCCATCAATTCTCTCGGGGATAGGTGGTTAATAACGATAAGATCCACCGGAGAAGAAACTCTACTGGGGAAACTTAATCAAGGAAAGATGTGGAATTCCGCGGGGAACAACCACCAACTAGATGTACATTAATCAAACCATTCCCTTCTATCTGCCAGAGAGGAAACTCTACTAAGGAGAGAAATAGCATTTTGCTCCACTGGGGAAGGAAATAAACATCTTCAACACCAGCTCAATGCTAGAAGAAATCTTTAGATCTGGAGAAGATACCAACATCAAACTCGGATCAGGCAACCCTATTGGGGACAGGCGGAATATGTTCTCAACGGAACCACCCTGGATGAGGAAATTGGAAGTGAATCCTTCATCAACAAACGACATGCTAGGGATGAAAAGGGAAACAAGCCTTTCACCAATTACTCTAGGCAACTTCCTGCTGAGGAGATAATTATCTGGAAAGATAGCTCTGCAGGGAACACATGCTTACCCCGCTGGGGACTTCTACTCATGCTGGAGAACGACAAACTTCCTCGGGAGTAGATAGCATATCAATTTTTATCAATCTATAAGGGATTTTAGGTCAGTCCACACAAGGAATGACAACCATATAATTGATGAAACACAAATGCTAGTGCTTGATATAGAGGGATACACGTCTCTAAAAGATCAAAGCAAGGACTGGAACAGAAGGGATCATCCGCAGATCAACCAAACAACCAATCATGGATTGCTAAGATTCCGCGGGGGAAACAAGTATGTATGCACAGACAAACTACCCGGGAATGCATCCACAAATTCTGCTAGAGAAAGTAATCCAATAAGATAGATCAATCCACCGCCATCAAAGAGAACTTCTCATATCAGGCTCTCTGGGAAGCTGATGATGTACTGTTCTTTCAGCGCTTGCTAGGGGGACAACCTGAAAGCTAATGAAGAGGATATATATTTATTTTTATGTCTCTAACTTTTGCCTGAACCGCCCTTTCGGGTTTTCAATCCACCGAGACGCTCATTTTTGCCTAAGTCGCCCTTTCGGGTTTTTAACTTAGCGAGCTATTCTGTTTTTATTTTTAGGCGAAGTATTTCTTGACTGCATCTAAATTCACAGGACGAGTAAAATCCTCCCCATCCATAGTTGTAAGTAACAAAGCACCGCCTGAAAAGGCTCTCTTAACAACGTATGAACCTTCATAGTTTGGAGTCCACTTGCCCCTGGAATCGGGCGCGAAATACAAGACTTTCTTGAGCACGAGGTCACCTTCTCGGAACACACGAGGCTTGACCTTCTTATCAAAAGCTTTCTTCATCCTTTGCTGATATAACTGACCATGGCACATGGCAGTTAATCTCTTTTCTTCAATCAAATTCAGTTGCTCATAACGACTCTGAACCCATTCAGCCTCAGTCAACTTGGCTTCCATCAAGACTCTCATTGATGGGATCTCGACCTCTACGGGGAGCACAACCTCCATACAATATACAAGAGAGAAAGGGGTTGCCCCTTTTGAAGTGCAAACAGATGTACGATAGCCATGCAAAGCAAATGACAGCATCTCATTCCAATCTTTGTACGTAACAACCATCTTCTGAATAATCTTCTTGATGTTCTTGTTAGCAGCTTCAACAGCCCCATTCATCTTGGGTCTATAGGGAGAAGAATTATGATGTGCAATCTTGAACTCACTACATAGCTCTCTCATCATCTTATTGTTCAAGTTAGATCCATTATCAGTAATGATCTTATCTGGCATGCCATATCGGCATATGAGTTGGTTCTTGATAAACTTCACAACCACCTGTCTGGTCACATTTGCATACGATGCCGCTTCAACCCACTTGGTGAAGTAATCAATGGCTACGAGAATAAAACGGTGACCGTTCGACGCCTTAGGTTCAATCATGCCAATCATGTCGATTCCCCACATGGAGAAAGGCCATGGTGAGGAAATAACATTCAGAGGTGTCGGGGGAACATGAATCTTATCCGCATAAATCTGACACTTATGGCATCTCTTTACATACTTGCAGCAGTCAGACTCCATTGTCAGCCAATAGTAGCCTGCTCTCGACATCTTCTTAGCCATAGTGTGTCCATTGGAATGAGTACCAAATGAACCTTCATGGACTTCAGTCATCAACAGGTCTGCTTCGTGTCTATCCACGCATCTGAGCAGAACCATGTGAAAATTCCTTTTGTAAAGCACATCACCATCAAGGTAGAAACTGCCAGATAATCTCCTCAAAGTCTTCTTATCTTTAACAGATGCCCCAGACGGGTAAGTCTGACTTTGAAGAAAACCCTTGATATCCTAGTACCACGACTTATCATCTTTCACCTCCTTAATTGCAAACACACGAGCTGGTCTATCCAAGCGTATCACAGTAATGTCCAGAACTTCGTTCGAATAATTGACATCAATCATTGAAGCAAGTGTAGCGAGAGCATCCGCCATCCAATTCTCATCTCGAGGAATATGATGGAAGTCAACCTTAGTAAAGAAAGTTGAAATCCTCCTCGCATAATCTCTGTATTGAATGAGGCTAGGCTGATTCATCTCCCATTTGCCCTTAATCTGATTAACAACAAGGGCCGAATCACCATAAACATCAAGATGTTTGATCCTAAGATTAATACACTCTTCCAAGCCCATAATACAAGCCTCATACTCCGCCATATTATTCGTGCATTTGAAAGTTAGCCTTGCTATAAAAGGAAAACGTGTGCCTTGAGGAGTAATAATCACTGCCCCAATACCATTTCCATACTGATTGACAGCACCGTCGAACACCATACCCCATCGGGAACCAGGCTCTGGCCCTTCATCGAGCGTAGGCTCGTCACAATCCTTCATCTTCAAATACAAAATCTCCTCATCCGGGAATTCGTATTGCACCGACTGATAATCTTCAATTGGTTGATGCGCAAAATGGTCAGCGAAGATACTACCTTTAATAGCTTTTTGAGCTCGATACTTGATATCATACTCAGATAACAACATCTGCAAACGGGCAATCCTCCCAATTAAAGCAGGCTTCTCAAAGATATACTTGATTGGATCCATTTTGGATATCAACCAAGTTATATGATTCAACATATACTGGCGTAAACGTTTAACAGCCCAAGCCAAATCACAACATGTCTTTTCAAGCATTGAGTACCGAGACTCACAGTCAGTGAACTTCTTACTCAAGTTGTATATTGCATATTCTTTCTTTCCTGATTCATCTTGCTGACCCAGGACACAACCCATGGAATCATCAAGCACGGTCAAGTACATAACCAATGGTCTCCCTTCAACAGGAGGAGACAAAATCGGAGGCTCGGACAAATACTCTTTGATACTGTCAAAGGCCTTCTGGAAATCCTCAGTCCAATCATGACGTTGATCTTTCCGGAGGAGCTTGAATATAGGCGCACATGTGGCAGTCATGTGGGATATAAATCTCGAAATGTAATTCAAGCGGCCAAGAAAACCTCGGAGTTGCTTCTCAGTTTTGGGCGCAGGCATCTCTTGTATTGCTTTGACCTTGGCAGGATCAACTTCAATACCTCTCTCACTGACAATAAAGCCCAATAACTTGCCGGAACGGACTCCAAATGTACACTTGTTCGGGTTCAAGCGGAGCTTGTACTTCCTTAAACGCTGGAAAAGCTTCAACAAGTATTCCACATGTTCAACTTCCGTTTTCGACTTTGCAATCATATCATCAACATACACCTCGATCTCCTTGTGCATCATATCATGAAACAAGGTAGTCATAGCACGTTGATACGTGGCTCCGACGTTCTTCAAACCGAAGGGCATCACTCGATAACAGAATGTTCCCCAAGGTGTGATGAATGTTGTCTTCTCCATATCCTCGGGTGCCATTTTAATCTGATTATAACCGGAAAATCCGTCCATAAATGAAAAGACATTGAATTTAGCCGTATTATCTACCAACATATCAATGTGTGGTAGAGGGAAATCATCTTTCGGACTAGCTTTATTCAAGTCACGGTAATCCACACACATTCGGACTTTTCCATCTTTCTTAGGCACATGCACAATATTGGCCACCCATTGAGGATATGTAGAAGTCACCAGAAAGCCCGCGTCAATTTGCTTCTGAACTTCTTCTTTAATCTTCACTGCCATATCAGGATGAGTTCTTCTGAGCTTCTGCTTCACAGGCACGCACTCAGGCTTCAACGACAAGAAATGTTGCACGATATCAGTATCCATACCAGACATGTCTTGATACGACCAGGAAAAGACTTCGACATATTCTCGTAGCAACTCAATCAACCCCTTCTTAACAGACTCTTCAAGGAGTGCCCCAATCTTCACTTCACGAATGCAGTCTTCAGACCCCAAGTTGACTGTTTCCAGATTCTCAAGATGTGGCTGAATGATCTTCTCCTCGTGCTCAAGTAGACGGGTAATCTCATCAGGAATCTCTTTAACACCATCTTCTTCTGCTTCAGATTCAGGGAACTCAAAGTTGGGAGATGGTGTTGGATCATTATGTTCAATGGGTTTGATTAACCTGCATAATGATTTTAAGTATAAAAGAGATTTTAGAATTCAAACAAGGAAAATCATTATGCAGATGAAAAGATTTATTTTATTCTCTTTTTTTAGGGTTTTATGGTGATCACCAATTTCATGCGAAAAGCAAAAAATGAAAAATAATTCGAAAAACAAACATTTAACATGCAATTATTGAATGAATGTCATTGTATTAATCAAATTATGCCAACAATGTCTTCACTTCTCCTTTTGGCATGGGAGAAGGGTTTTTTAAACAAAATGAACACATTACGTTGACTTATGGATAACTGTTGGAACATCAACAGCGACCCAATTATTGTAGATTCCTCCAGGTATGACAAAATTGCCAAGGTCTTCCTCTTCATCTTCTCCAATGATGGCAGTAGCTTCCTGATCTTCAACGGTGTGGATGAAACCTCCACTCTGAAACAGGCCAAGATCATTGGAAACACCAGAAGAGTACCCTATACCAGCCCAGGACTTGTTATCTTCCAACTTGATCATTTTCCCCAAACCAGCAATTGCACCATATTCAATGGCCAACTTCGCGTCATTATAGGAGACAAATGAAGAAAGTCCTTTCCTCGAAGGCTCAGCAATAGACAAGGCTTGGAATGGCGTTCCAACCTCATCCTCAGCATCAATGTAGGAAAAGGAATATGAATGACTGACCAAGAGAGCCTTCTCTCCCCCTATCACCACCAACTTCTTGTTCTTAACGAACTTCAACTTTTGGTGTAGGGTGGATGTCACAGCGCCTGCCTCGTGAATCCATGGTCTACCGAGCAAACAGCTATATGACAGATGTATATCCATGACCTGGAAAGTGATTTGGAAATCACTAGGTCCAATCTTGATCGGGAGTTCTAACTCGCCAATCACAGTCTTGCACGATCCATCGAAAGCTTTCACTACCACTCCACTCTGCCTCATGGGAGGCCCTGGATATGAAATTTTGGCAAGAGTGGATTTTGGCAATACATTAAGGGATGACCCTGTGTCCACCAACACATTGGACAGGGCATCGTCTTTACAGTTCATGGAGATATGTAAAGCCAAATTGTGGTCTTTTCCCTCCTCGGGAAGATCATCATCATAGAAGCTCAAATTGTTGCAGGAAGTTATATTTACAACAATGCTATCAAACTGTTCAATCGTGACATCGTGATCCATGTATGCCACGTCCAACACCCTTTGCAATGCTTCGCAGTGTGGCTCTAAATTCATCAACAAAGATAGGACAGATATCTTTGATGGAGTGTGAAGCAACTGATCCACAACATTATACTCACTCCTCTTGATGAGCCTCAGCATCTCATCCCCATCCTCTCTCAACATGCCAGACTGGCCAACCAGGATAGGAGTCTTAACAAATTTATCAACAACAGGGTCAACACTCTTCACAACAGGAACAGACTGATTCGAAGAACAAGTTCCCACGGGACCGGCAGGATTGGCAACAGCCTTCTTCACAACGTCTTCATGGGATTTCGGCTGAGCCGAGAAAACACGACCACTACGGGTCACTCCGCTAACGTCGTAAATGCTTACGACAGAGGTTGAGGGCAACGACACCTCCTTCCCATCTTCCAGCATAACAACGTTATAACGGTACAGGACCGCTTTGTCTGATACATATGGGACAGGACCCGCTGGCTTGATCACAAGAGTTGGCGATACTTTCTTCTTGCTGCCATCATACTTGATAACAACAGGATCAGGAATTTTGAATACATGAGTGATAACATCGACTTCATCCTCATTAAGATTCTGAAGTATCTCAATCATCCCTTGGTCTATCATATCTTGGATATCCTTCCTTACTTGACGACATCCTCTTTCATTGATAGTGCACACCTGGCACCTATCATGATCATGCTCATAATAACTATGTTCACATAACAACTTATGCATCTCTACCAAGGATTGCCTTATGTCATTCACATAAAGGACTTTGTACTTGCCAGGGCACCCCTGAACCATATTAACAGCTGCTTTCCCATGCTCGGGCAATGGGTTCTTCTTCACATTTGGGCCTACGTCCTCAAAGAACAGTATCCCACTCCTCACAAGGTCTTGCACCTTGGTCTTCAAAGGAAAGCAATTCTCCACATCATGTCCGGGAGCACCGGAATGATACACACAGTAAAGTTCAGGCTTGTACCACCATTGAGGATTGGCTGGCACAGCGGGAGGATCACGCGGAGTTATCAGCTTCCTATCAATTAAGGAAGGATAAAGTTCAGCATACGTCATAGGAATCGGGTCAAAGGTCACCCTCTTCCTCTCATAGTTGCTGGTGCTGGTGTTGTTATTGTTGTGAGGCTGGTAAGCCTGTTGTTGTTGACAATGTTGTTATGGTTGTTGTTGAACTTCTCTGAAAGCAGGTGCTATATGAGCCACCTGGTGTTGGTTAACAGTTGGTCGGACCTCTTTCCTCCTCACAGAGGGCCTTCTTTTAACATGGGAAGAAACAACA
This sequence comes from Lathyrus oleraceus, assembly GCF_024323335.1. Lineage (NCBI taxonomy): Eukaryota > Viridiplantae > Streptophyta > Magnoliopsida > Fabales > Fabaceae > Lathyrus > Lathyrus oleraceus. The sequence continues at coordinate 463,113,350 of NC_066582.1, forward strand.
TGAGCCTCCCCTTCTTTCTTTCTGGCAAATCCCCCATACTTCTTTACCGAGAAACCATCATCACGAGACAAGCGTCCTTCACGGACCCCCTCTTCTAGCCTCATCCCCATATTCACCATTTCGGTGAAGTTCGAGGGAGCACTAACAATCATGCGCTTGTAGTAGAAAGAGCTCAAAGTCTTCAAGAAGATCTTTGTCATCTCCTTCTCCTCCAAGGATGGCACTATCTGAGCTGACAATTCTCGCCACCTCTGGGCGTATTCCTTGAAGGTCTCCTTGTCCTTCTAGGACATTTCCCTCAACTGATCCCTGTATAGAGCCATGTCCATATTGTATTTATACTGCTTCACAAAGGCCTCGCCTAGATCGTTGAAAGTGCGGATACTTGCACTTTCCAGCCCCATATACCATCGGAGAGCAGCACCTGTCAGGCTATCCTGAAAGTAGTGAATCAACAGTTGATCATTGTTGGTTTGGGTCGACATCTTGAGAGCATACATCACAAGATGGCCGAGTGGACACGTATTTCCCTTGTACTTCTCAAAGTCAGGCACTTTGAATTTAACTGGGATTTTAACATTGGGCACCAAGCACAATTCAGCATCACTCTTCCCAAAAAGGTCCTTACCTCTCAAAGTTTTCAACTCCTTGCGCAAATACGTCTGGGCCCTCAGATTGCTCGGAATGATAAATGGTGTCTTCTACACGCGGTAAGGTGTGCACGACGGGAGGTGGCATAGACAGGACTAGGCTAGATGCTGACATAGAAGCAACAGTGGGAGCGAAACCCTCTGGCATGAAGTTAGATGGCATTCCCCAAGGGAATCTGGCTAGCATATTAGGAGTGAAGTGGGCGGTGGCCGCAGGCACTGTTGAAGTAACCACTTCAGAGATGACCGTCCTCGCGGGAGGAGTTGCAGGAGTTGGTGAAGCTTGACTTTGTGCAGCAAGGACTGACTCCATCATGGCAGTCAGTCTAGTGATCTCTTCCTTCAGGTCTCTGTTCTCTTGTTCGAGGTGTTCCATGATCTTCTGATGATTTGCTCGGGTGTTATACCGGTGCGTCAGCTTGTCTTCAAAATAAATGAAGAGCAAAGAGTTAGACCACTGATCAAGAGCCCGAAACAAAACCTGCTTATGCATATGATGCATGCAATGCTTGTGCATACGATTTGCTTTTTATCAGAGGAACTTTATAGAGATCCATTTGCAAATGTTTGAAAATATTGAATTTTTTTAAGACATATATGGAATACTCATAGCAATAATATTTGGAAACTTTTTACACCAAAGAAGTAGTACAGTCTTGGTAACCAAATACAATACAAGAGAAAAGGAGAATGAACATCCTATGGAGCCCTAGAAGCAATCGTCCAAAGCCTTCGAGATCGGAAGATAAGTAGCACGAAGCCTCTTTACCTCTCTCTCATAAGCTGCTTCCATGTCGGCCTTCTCCTTGGCAAGCTGATCATACTTCCTCTTCCAAAACCTAGATGAGTGAGGAAGGAGAGAAGTAACCACATCATCTGGTTCATCAATAACTTGATGCTCTAGAAACTCGATCACTGCATCCTTATCCTTGAGCTGCTGAAGAAGCTCCTTACGCTCTCGAACCCAAGCACACGACCGGTCTTCGTCTCTCAACTCTCTACTCCTTGATTAGGGAGGGTTGAAGGCCCAACCATAACCATAGGGGTTGGTCTCGGATACTCGTACGGCATGCGATACTCAAGAGCTCTCTTCCTTACCCAAGAGGTGTAAGGTTCTAAAGCAATACAATTCTTCGGACCAATCTCATTCCTCCCTTTCCTATGAACCTTGCGCCAGGCACGGACCATCCTATCCTTCAAGTTTTTGGGATCTTTACCCTCTTGAAAGAGTAAGCCTTCCAACGAAATGTTGTTAGGTTTATCCTTTAAGGGGAACCCAAGCTGACGGCGAGCCAAAGCAGGGTTGTAGTTAATTCTACCACATGTACCAAGAAGAGGTACATTGGAGAACTCACCACAAGAGTCAATAATCTGAACGCCATCATAAACACGACTATACCAAGAGATATCATCATTAGTGAGATACATAAGTCTCGTGGACCACCGTAGACATCCCTTGTTCTCCTTGAAGGCAAGCGTCTGAGGCAAGTGCAAAATAAACCACTTGTACTACAAGAGAGTCAGACATCACACAATGGAACCACCACCCTTCGCGTTCCTCATATGCAGAGAGAAAAAAGTGTCACCCAACAGAGTCGGAACGGGATTAAGAGAAGAGAAAATCCTAATAGCGTTCACATCCACGAAGTTGTCGATGTTGGGAAATAACACTAGCCCATAAATGAGGAGTACAAATATGGCTTCAAAAGCTTCCTTACTCATGGCCTTCCCAAACAAAGTAGTTTTGGCAATCAGAAAATCAGATGGGAGACCTTGAATTCCACCTTTGGTAGTCATATAAGCAACAATGTCAGATACATTCACATGAAGCATGTCAGCAATCTCTTGAGAAGACGGAATCTTCTCCAAGCCACTGAACGGAAACTGGTCCAGAATAGGTATACCCACATGATAAGCATACTCCTCTAGTGTAGGCAAAAGCTGGAAATCTGGAAAAGTGAAGCACCGATACAGAGGATCGTAGAACTGCACCAACACACTCATCAGACCTTCATCCACCTTGGTAGAAAGAATAGACAGAAGCTTCCCATGGCGAGCTTTGAACTCCAAAGGCTCTAATACATAAGATGCCAAACTCCTTAACTCTTTCAAGTCGGGTTGTCTGAAACTGTACTTCTTCGTATTCCTTCTTTGCTTATCCATGTCTAAAAATTTGCAAATAGACCTCTTAAGTTCCTTGTAAAATCTTTATTGTTGATGACATAAATGCGAATGAATGCATGGATGCATGGATGCAACAAACACACTCAAGGATCAAGCAAGTCACACCACACAAAGGTCACGGGATGGCTCAAGTCATCATCAATATCAATCATCCATTTTGGTGGATTATGGTTTACACCTTATCAACACCCAAGTTCCATTGATATTGAGGATATACGAGAACGGATCAACCGCGAATCAAGGGTTTGTTGTAAGTCACGAGCATGGAGTCTCGGTTAAGAACCACCCAACGGGAGTGTACTACGGTTAAACCTGACAATCATGTTCTAAAAAGGTTCCCATAGTCATCATCCCATCTTTCGGATATTATCGGATGAAATGACTACTCGTCTTCCAAAAATATTCTCAAGAGAGACTCTTATGAGTGTAGTATCACGTAACAATCGCCTCAAGTCTTACACTTGAATGACCTTCGCACTACGTCCTAAAATAGGCCAAGATGGGCTAGGTATCTAAGGTCCTTGGCTTCTAAGGTTCCTATTGGAAATAGTAATGCCTAACCACGACTACTCGTGTAACATTATTGATCCCAACAAGACCTCCACCAAGTGAATGGGCTTGCAAGTTAACTTGTTAAGGAATAACTCCACACAAGTCAACAAGACTATGCCATTCTCCTATCATAAGTGCACTCAAGTTCGGGTACAGAACTCATCTCACAAGAGACCACCAAGCATACAAGCAATTAATATATCAAGCAATTCATACATTAAAAACAATACATTCATCCCAAATTTGCAAAAAAATATATCACAAATAAATATAAACATACAACACATATAAGCAAAAAGTAGGCTAAACCCACTAGAGAATCATTATTAACTCCCCAGCAGAGTCGCCACTTTTCTGTAGCGGGGTTTTTGTTACCTTTAGGTTTATTGACTAAACCAAAAGTAAACATACAATTCGAGTCGCCACCGCACTTTTATTTGTCCAAAGGAAAAGCTAAAAAGCGAACAAAAGCCAAGTAAGAAGTTTTTCAAATAAAAAACTAATAAAAATGTCAGAGATCTAGGTAAAGGGGTTGGTTATGAAATGGGAAGGTTTTACGCACCCAAAACATCCTTAGTACTCTAAGGGAACCCTTTTTGCAAATATGTGTTGTAGGTTGGTATTTGTGAAAAGATTTGTACAAAAGATTGGAGGGATGAGAAGAGAATATATTATATTTACAAATTTTGTTGTTTGAATGGATGAACCCATTGTCTACGTACCATCACAAAGGAGGATCAAAACCTCGTAGTTCGGGGTAAAATCTCAAAGATTGGTGAATTGATTTGATCAAAAGCCTTAAGGTCTTTTGTTATCAAAGGGAGAAAACTCAACCTAAACCAACAATCCACCATGTGAGGAAGGCTTGAACATGCTAGTGAGGGGTTAACCCTACAATAAGCATGGAAGACTTATAATCCGATCACTAAGGATGAGGTGAGATTTACATCAACCACTATGATAACTCAAACCTATGACTAATGTTTTTTAAAAGTTTTAACAAGTGGTCATTGAAACCACAAAAACAACTTGAAGTGAGTTATATTTACAAGTTAGATTTATTTACTAAATGAAGTCAAAGTTGGATTAAGATTTATTCACAATGAGTATTGATGAAAATGGTTTTGAAAATTTAAAGGCTTAAGGCCTAGGTTTCTAATTTGAAACAAAGTCAAAGTTTGAAGAAAAAGATTTTTGGCTTGGTTAGAGTGGGGAGAAGAAGAGAAGGGATAATCCTAAGGAATGCAAAGATAAGAGGGGGAAAGATAAACCCTTGGAGTTCCTTTTCTTGAAGTCATAGAGATGACTCAAGATGCTCCTTTCCTTTGGACTTAGCACACAAGCAAGCAATCAAACAAATTGAACTTAAGCTCCTAGGGTCTCCATTTGGCTTGTCTCTTAACTTGGCTACTCGTGACAATGGTCCTCTTTTCACAATCTCAAGGTAGTATCCCTATCACACAAAAGCAAACATCAAAAAGTTTACAACACAATAAGGGGAATGGACAAAGAATAAGTTTGGAGAAAAAGTCCTTTGAGATCAACTTTGAGTTTTAGCATTCTAAAGGCACGAGGCCTAGTTGCTCTTCAACAAGTTTAGCATTCTAAAGGCATGGGGCCTAATTGCTCTTGAACTCCTTTAAGAATGGGTAAGTCCTAATTCTAAGTCCTTTCTCCTTTTGCATTTGGTTCACACAAAACAAACACAAAGCAAACACAAGATAACAATATATTTATATACAATAATGAGCTCAAATGAGCAAAAGAAAAATGACATAAACATAAAATATGTGCTCAAGTGAGCAAAGGGAAAATCAAAATGAAAAAATGAGCAAGAAATAAATGACATTAAAAGTAAATGGCAAGAAATTAAATGCTCAAATTAAAGTTAGTAGTTATTGAAGTTATGTTAGCTTGTCATAAGACAATGTAGCGATATGTTAAGCAATCGTAAGTGAACTAATATAGTAGTCACACCTATCTGAGGCCGGTCAATAAGAATATAGGCAAAGAAACACAAGTTAGAGATCATGACTAGTAAGCCAAACTCCATAAACTTGCCATGCCAAAATAAAAGGGGAAGAGCCTTGTATGGACTTTAGGTTATTTTCTTGACCAAGACGCAACCTATCTTTGACACAAAACAACTCACTTGATCATGGATCAAGTTGAGTTTGGTTTGGATCAAAGAAGGTTAAACTTCTCATTTGTCAAGACCAACCATAAGACTTTAACTCATTGGCCATTGATGGAAAGAAAGGGATGAAGATGAAAGGGAGGGAAAAAGAAAACAAGTATCAAATCCAATTGATCAAATGTGAATCAAATCATCATCAATCAACACCAAACAGAAAAGAAATGAAGATAGCAAGTCAACAAGTCAACAATATTTTTTTGGTATTTTTTGAATTAAAGTAAAATGCAAATAAAAATAAACAAATAAAGGTTGAACCTCAAATCTAATTCAAATCAACTTCAACAAGTCCAATTAAATTCTCATAGGTTCAACATAGTCAAACAAACTTTGACTAAATTTCTTAACAATTTTTGAAATCAGAAAGTAATTAAAAACAATTAAAAACAATAAAAAATAGCACAATATGAATTAAAATCTCAAATAATCTCAAATCAAATAAGAAATTGATGAGACTATTTTTCATTGACTTATCATGATCCATAAATGCTAGGAAAATATTTTTGGATTTTTCAAAAGTCAGAAAGTATTTTAAAATGAATTAAAACTATTAAAAATAAAATAATGAATGAAAAATATCAAATGAAGTCACAAAAATAATTCAAAATCAAAATATGAAACTAAATTTTTCAAGAAATTTTTTGGAATTGGTCTCATATTTTTATGACTTCAAATGAATTTTTTATGAATTTTTGAAAATCAAATGAATTAACTGAAAATAAAAGAAAATAGAATAAATGGAAAAAACCAGCGCCACAGGATGAAGCTCATTAATTGACGTGGCATCCAAGAACGGTCCAGATGTGAGGGCGCATGGTGTGCTTGAGTCAAACGCGTGACAACATGTATTAAATGAAGTAAGCAAAATGAATGATCAAGATTAAAACGTGGCATCCAGATCCAAGGGCCAGGAAGCAAGACACGTTGTGGTGGTGGTGGAAACCACCGTCTTCTCCGGCGAGTCAACAGAATCCGGCCACCAGTTGTAGAGAAAAAAAGTTTAATGAAAATGGAAAACAAGGACATGGAAATGAAACCTGTGTGATGGAGATCATCACTGTATCCATGGATCTTCCTCACTCTTCCTGTATTGAGAGAAATGTGAAGTGGAAGATCACAGTGTTCCAACTGTTTGCTCACGAAATGATGAATTGAAATCACCAATGGCTTGCCTCAAGTGTGAGGACTTCAGAAAACCACACAAACACAAGTATGCTACATTGAATTGAGAGTTCTAGATCCAAAAAGTTTGAATGTATACCTCTGAATTGAAGCACTTTAGGCCACGATTCCTTCAAGATCTTGGCTCCTCTTTGCTCGAGGGATGCAGTGGAAGTGAAAGGCTAAGGAATTAAGCTTTGAAGATCAGCTAATGCTGCTGAATTTCAAGCTCGAAAGTGAGAAAAAATTTGAACAAATTCCTTTAGTATGGCTATGGTTTCAATGCTGCAGCAATTCAGATCTCCAAAAGGTTGATAAATGAATGAGAGGGAATGGTTATTTATAGCTGAAGGTAGTTGAATCCCACTCTTTGTTCATGTGCATGACCATTTGAAATTGGATGCATGGGCCTGTACAGGCGTGTGGAAGGCCCAATGATGGCTGCAAAGTCATGCTGAGATCATGTGAAGAGCAAATGGTTGTGTGCATTGGCCTGGACAAGCTTGCATTTCAATTTATATCATAAAAACACCAAAATGCACATAAATGGAAAGGTCTTCGAAACTCACAAATGGTGAATCCAAAATAGCAATGTGAGTAATGGTTGGAAAGCCCTTGAAATAAGGAACAAAAGTCATGTTGGGAAAAAATTCATTTGGCATTTGGAAATTGATGAAAACTGGTTCTGAAAATCCAAGTACAAAACATATTCAAAACACTTTGAAAAATTTCACCAAAAGCAAGCTTAATTAAACCCGTCTATTTTTATGATGCAAGCTTCAAATGAAAAACCTTCCAACAAGAAAGTTGTATATATTTTCAATATGATCAATTTAGAATCAAAGTTTTCATCATTTGTATTTTCTATGACAAAGTTACGGGCATTTGAAGTTGGGTATGTTTTCAAATTCAATGAATTAGGTCCAATATGACCTATAATGTTTTGCATTATCACATGTGTTTATTTTAGGATTATGAAATTTTGTCCAACATAACATTTGAAGTAGACATCTCAAGATTTCTAATGCATTTGGTCTCACCTAAAAATCATAAACATTAAGGAAGTTATGCCCTTGGTAAGTTGACCCACAATTAGGGTTTCAATCAAAATGACCTATAATGTTTTGAAATGAATGATGACCTTCCAGGTTTCAAATGGATTTTGGATTAACATGAAAGTTGTTCATATGGTTCTTAGGAACATTGTTTCTCTTGGGGTCATATTCGTTTGACAAACACATAAAAAGTTATATTTTATTGATCGTCAATTTAGTCAGATGAGTTGACTGGTCAACTTTTCAAGGCCAAACTTCCAATATTGATGAATAAATGATTGAGGGCCCTAAAATAGGCTCATATGTGCATTAAATGATGAATGAAATAACCTCCCTTTATTAAATTTGATCAGAGGTTGAGATTGCTTCATGGGCAAGGCACAGTCAAATCACAGTTGAATTAGGGTTTCCTTGGGAAACAAATCCTCAAGCCCTTTGGGTTATCTTGATCAAATTGGAAAATTGAGATACTTGGGAGACATATATGATGATTAGGAGATTTGTGGACCATTGTCATGCTTTTTCTCATCTTCATCTAGCCATTTCATTGGGGCTTAGGAGCCTCCTAGGAGCATTGGAGCACATGATCACTTGAGCTTCAAAAAAAAAGAGTTAGTGACATATTTGTGTGCTTTTGGTTATTAATCAAATAAGAAAAGCAATAATATACACTACAAGCATGCTTGGTAATCTCACAACACTCAAACAAGTTTTAACCATAGGGTTAAGGAGCCAAACATGCTATGATCCTTGACGCAATGCACTTGTGCAATAACATGATGCCATGAGGGATATTAGGGTCGAAATTAGGGTCTTACAGGTGGCAAATCTGATGGCCACACGCGCATGTTCCATGGTGGACCTTGGTCAATGCAATGTACGCATGGTAATTAGATACAACGATCCAAATTAGAACATCCAAGCTTTATCAGATGGCCAGGAAGTGTGATAACACACCACCGGAGCTAGGGCCCCGGTCATCTTCTCCAGTGACCTTCACCAGACTGGTCCAACTTCATCTCAATGGAAAATGAAAAACAAGGACACTATTTCAAAGAGAAAATGCTTAGGATCACGAATCTGGCCTCAATTTTCTCCAATTCCAAGTATATAAAAAGATACAGGGATTTGAATTTTGAGGATCATGAACTGAGTTGCTTCGATTTGGCCTCAAAGCAACTCAATCTTGTTGCCTACATTGGTAGGACTTCAGCCAACCAAAAATCACAAAGAATAGTGAAGAATTGAGAGAGAATCGAAGAGATGAAAATCCTGGGAAATCACCTTCGAGTGGGCTTCAAACTTGCTTGATCTTGCTTCCAATTGGTCTTAGATTGACTTCAGAAGCTTGTAGGAGTTGAATTGGATCAAGGAAAAGCTTGGACTCTTGGAGTTTTAATCTCAAAACAGAAAGAGATTTGAAGCTCAATTTTCAAATGAAAACCTTCAAGATTATCCTTTAATGTTGAGGGTTTGGATTGTAGGTTCAAAGCTTGGGCACGGGGTCTTTAATTCTGAGCCAAGAGGGTCTTATTTATAGGCTATGCATTTGATTTTCACACACTTCCAAAATTGGCCAAAAATAGCAATTCCTTTGCATGCTTGCATGGGCGTGTGATAGGCCTATCAAATGATGATATCAGTTCCAAAATCACTCATGTGCAATGTTGAAATCATGTCATGTGGTCATGCAAAGGAGATTGAAATGTGAATGTGAAATTCATCCAAATGAACCTTTGAAAAGAACCCATGCACAAGTCCTCCAATTCTTGGCCAAATGAGATGATCTTGGACTTTTTGGAAAGGTGGGATCAAGGGGAACAACTTTTATGTTGAACACTTTTCCATTTGAAGCTTGGATCATGATGAATTTTGAGGTTGAAGTTTGGAAAATCAAACATAAATGAAATTTTTTGAAGTACCAAGCCAAATGTCCACTTTTTCCACCTTGAATAACTTTAGCTATGTGCTTCAAATTGAGAAAGTTCCTTCATAAAAGTTGTATCTATTTCAAACCTATTCAATTTGGTCATATATTTAACCTTATTTGGATTTGGCATGAAGGAGTTATACGTTTTAGAAATTGAGGAAAATCACTTGTTCAATGGTAATGGCCCAAAATGACCTATAATGTTTCCTCTTGGCACATGCATTTGCAAGTTGAATTTGAACTTATTCCAAGAATAAAGGTTTGATAAGACATCTCGAATTTGATCATGAAACTTGAATGGATTTCATCTCATAAAAATTGAACAAGTTATGGTCCTTGGAAGTTGACCTCCTAACTAGGGTTTAAACAAAATGATCTATAATCTTTTACCATAAAAAATGACTTTCCAAGAAAAAATAGGTCTTAACCTCAACATAAAAGTTGTTTGGAATGTCATAAAGAGCAGAGTTTCTCTTGGGGTAATTTTTATATGTCAAATATTCTATGAGATAGGGTCTAGGGAACCCTAGTTTTGACCAGTTGACTTTCTCTGGTCAACCACCATGAACCATCTTGCAAACTTGAAATTATCTTGGTATTTAAGACTCATGGAGGATCATATATGCATAATATTATGTAATATGAAGAACCCCTTGAAATATTTGATCAAATGTTGAAGAAACTTGTTGAAGAAGTCACACAAGATACCTAGATGAATTAGGGCTTCTAAGGCAAACAAGCTTCAAACTCTTGATGAATTCTTGATAAAAATGGTAAATGAAGATCATGGTAACCCATATTTGATGTCTAGAGTTAATATGAACCATATCTTGACTAGTCTCCTTGCATTGAGGGTCTCAAACCCTAGATATGAGCTTGATGGAGCATGGGTGAACACACACATTACCTATAAAAGAAGTAAACTATACATTGACATATTTTGGTATTTTGGTTAGTAAATAATGAAAAACAAAGTATGATACAATCAAATATGCTTGGTGATCTCTCCCAATGTAAACCCAATGAATGAGGGGTAAGGAGGATGCCAAGGTGTGATCCCAAAGCCAATGCATATGATGAGATAGCATGAGGGATCTTAGGGTCAAAATTGGGGTCTTACAGCTGCCCCTATTTAAGGACATTCTAACTGAGGATGTGAAGGTTTAAATCTCTGTATCAACTCAGTAGAATGGACTTAAATAACAACATCTAGAAACGAATTTTGGTCCTAAGAGACCTCATGATGCATATGATATGAATGTTAAAATTATTGGTGTAAGACCTAGAGGCCAATACTTTTGGTACTTGTATCGAATTATTTATTAATAATAAAAGGCTTTTTCTTTATTATATTTGTTTAATAAAGTCCCTAGAATAGCTAGTCTGTTTAATGTATCAAGTGTGACTTAATCATGAGATCCCATTAAACATAAGGACATTATTCTTAAGGTATTCGTAGTCGAGCTTTGTTGTGAAGTGGGATAACATTAAAGCATTAAGACTATTATGTATATAGACTGATGATCACATATCATGGATCATGGATAAAGAGTTATCAAGTCTTAAACATAGGTATGAATATTAGGAGTAATATTTATACTGGATTGACCCGCTATGAGAATACTATATAGAATGTTATGCAAAGTGTCATAAGTTATTCTCATAGTGATAGTGGTGTATACCACCCTTCGACTAGAAACCACTATGAACCCTAGATGTAGAGTCGAATGCCTTATTGCTAATCAAACATTGTCCTTAACTGGATGACCATAAAGACAATTGATGGGTACTCCACGAAGCATGCTGAAGGACATGAGTGACCTAGATGAACTTTGCCCATCCTGTGTAACAGAATAAAAGTCTACAATCCCAACATTGAACTGGACAAGGATGACACGGTCTATGCCTTGTGTTCAATATAGACATAAGGGCAAAAGGATAATTATACACATAAGTATTATCACAAAAGGATTTGTTAGATCACATGACATTTTCGTGTCTTGGGTAGCAATGATGTGTTGCTAGATACCGCTCACTATTTATCATGTTAAATACGTGATTTAATATAATTGCCAATGCCGCGAAAACCTACAGGGTCACACACAAAAAGGACAGATTGATGAGAGATAGAATAAATAAGGAACACCATAAGGTACGGTGCACTTAAGTGAATTGTAGAACATCATAAGGTACGGTGCACTTAAGTAGGAAATGAAATATGGTAAGGTACCACGCGCTTAAGTGATTTTGGTATATCATAAGATATGGTCCACATACACTTAAGTGGGATTTTCTAGCTTACATCCCACACAAGTGGTTCTATAAATAGAACCCTTATGCAGAAGAATTTGAACAGATGAAAATTACATTTCTCTCTCTCTCTCTCTCACTCAAAGCCTTCATTCGTAGCAGCTAGCACTGAGATTGAAGGAATCTGTTAGTGTGGACTGAGTAAAGGCGTTGTCACCATTCAACGTTCATAATCACTCCTTAGATATGCATCAAAGGATTCAATCGCTATAACAGGTAATGATTTCTATCACTGATCATGCCCATTCGTAAGGATCACTAAAGGAGAAATTTTTTAATTCCGTTGTGTTTTGGATCACTATTCTCCTTCAAAAATAATCTTTGCGGGGAATATATTGCCACAAAGGAAAAGAATTCGGAGCGACTGAAAGTCCACAGGAGCATAATGCATTCCATAAGGAAAACTCACTAGGGAGACAGAGACTCTGGGGGAATAAAAAGATATGCGTAGGCCAGGCTACGACTTAAAAATTGTTGGAGACACCAGGGGATTTCCATGAAAATAAATCAATGGAAGGACTCGGTCCGGGGATAAGGGAAATCTGCAGGGGATAGGAATAGATCATAACAAAACTGAAGTACCCAAACCAAACAGAGGGTTGGCGATTCCACTAAGGAAATACGCATTCAAAATCATCTGGCGAAGAATGAACTTCAACACAGGAGTACTAGAGGTAAATTATCTATTACCGGTTACTTGGTAGGAAGATAATATACTCTGACAGAGGGATATCTGTTACCGGTTAAGGTAAACATATCAAGGATGACTCGCTGAGGAGAAAGAGGTGTATTTGTTACCTGTTACTGGGTAAGAATAACCTATTGGGGAGAAAACTCAAATAGGATTTACAACTACTGACTACTGGGCAGAAGACCAAAGAGAGAGTATCAGTCACCTAATTAAAGTGAACATATCAAGGATAAACTCAAAGGAAGAATATTTGTCATCAATTAGGATGAACATATCAAGGATAGACCACTTGGGGAAAGTGGAAGAATATTCGTTACCGATTAGGGTAAACATATCAAGGATAAACTACCAGGGAGAAATAGGAATTATATCTATCAGTTACTGGATAAAATACCGAAGAGAGAATATCCATCACCGGTTAGGATGAACATATCAAGGATAGACTCGGAGGGGAAAGTAGGATTTACAACTACCTGTTACTGGGCAGAAGACCGCAAAGAGGAGAAAATCTGTCATCGGTTAAGATGAACATATCAAGGATTAACTCTCTGGGAAATAAAAGTAGGGATTACAACTACCTTTTTAATGGGTAGAAAACCAACAAAAAGAGGAATATCCATCAGCGGTTAGGATGAACATATCATGGATATACTGCTTGGGGAAACGTGAAAATGAATCCGATGGGGAAAACAAAGGAAATAGATTACTTTTATCGGGTATTGGGCAAAAGTAAAGTACTCAAAGATTGAGAAGAATATACCAGTTACTGGGTAATAGACTCCCAAGGGACCAAAATATCTACCTAGGTAATAGCTAGAAAAAAACGGCCAAACAAAGACTCGACCCAATGAGGCTATAACTTAAGGGGAGTGGTTTCATCCTGATAATTAACTAGGGAGGAAACTGAAATAATAATCATCCACGAGGAAATAACTCAGCGGGGAAACGAGAAAGGTTAAATTCTTTCCGCTTAAGGGGCTGACACTCTACAATTCAAGGAGGACATACACACCAAATCTGCATAGGTAAATGATATCACAAAAATAGGGGACCAGAATAAAGGAGTCAAATGCAATAAAAATGCATAATGAAATATATGATGTATGAATATGCATGTATATGATTGATGATTATGCTGACAGAATAACACAAATGATACAAATATCACATATTTGAATCATCGCTGCAACACTCGGCTAATCTCAACAGGATGGAAACACCAACTGGAGAAAAATGTTGGGGATGAACATAAGTCATCTGGCTCTGAATAACTCAACCCTGGCTGGGGGAAGAGAGAAAAGATCTGCTGAGGATCTAAATTATCAACTCTGCAGGGAATTTTAGGTCAACACCATATCAAATGGGACCAACCTTTTAGGGGACTAAATCAAATACTGCTCCAAATGAAACACTGTCGGGAAAGAGGGAACTTCTATCAGAAGACGAAATCTGTCGGGGAATACAAGAGATAAAACTCTGCACGGGGATCTAAACCAATTTCTAGGGATGTGACCCTACAACTCAACTGGGAATATCTGATAAATTGTTGGGGGAAAATCACTAAACCAACTGCTCGGGGAATACCTACAAGGCTTCGCATTTCAAGACTTACTTGTTCTCAGACTGTTGTTGATATTCCTTGCTGAAATTGATTATTCTTAAAGTAATTTTTTTTATATTCTTAAGAAAAAAACAATTTTTATTTATTAATTTATTTCAAAATTATCATCATAAAATTCAATTTTATTTAGCAGAAATAAATAAGAGTAGAAACAATTAGATAAAAAGTTCAACTTTATTTAATATAATGGTAGTCTGTAAATGACAAGACTCCATAGATCTTACAAAAGTTGAAAAATGGTAATTTACATGGGAAATGGCTACATTGAATACAATGATCACTACTCTCCCTACCAACGTCGATATCTGTTGTGCTTGTCTTCAGTTGAGAATGATGAATCAAACCCAAACAACTCGCTCAAAATATGCCTCCATGACTAGGACCAACCGAATGTAGTTACTTGCAATAATCCCTAATTTTGCCTAGATTGCCCCAAGGTGGGGTACTCAATCTACCGGGATAAATTTTCTGTTTTATGTCTCTAAATTTTGCTTGGATCACCCTTTCAGGTTTTCAATCCACCGAGACGCTCATTTTTGCCTAAGCCTCCCTTTCGGGTTTTCAACTTAGCGAGCTGTTCTTTTCTTTTCTAGGCAAAGTATTTCTTGACTGCATCGGCATTCATAGGACGTGTGAACTCTTCACCATCCATAGTTGTAAGAATTAAAACACCGCCTGAAAAGGCTCTCTTAACAACATATGAGCCTTCATAATTAGGAGTCCACCTGCCCCTAGCATCATGTTTGAAAGATAAAATCTTCTTGAGCATGAGGTCACCTTCTTGGAACACACGAGGCTTGACCTTCTTATCAAAAGCTTTCTTCATTCTCTGTTGATATAACTGACCATGACACATGGCAGTCAATCTTTTCTCCTCAATCAAATTTAGCTGGTCATATCTGGTATGACACCATTCAACTTCTGTCAACTTGGCTTCCATCAGCACACGCAGTGACGGGATCTCAACCTCTACAGGGAGCACAACTTCCATGCCATAAACAAGAGAGAAAGGGGTTCCCCCTATTGAAGTGCGGACGGATGTACGGTACCCATGCAAAGCAAATGGGAGCATCTCATGCCAATCTTTGTATGTTACAGCCATCTTATGAACGATCTTCTTGATGTTCTTATTTGCAGCTTCAACAATCCCATTCATCTTGGGTATATAGGGAGAAGAATTATGATGTGCAATCATAAAGTCTTTGTAAAGAGCTTCCACCATATTATTGTTCAAGTTTGATCCATTATCAGTAATAATCTTACTTGGCACACCATACAGGCATATAATCTAATTCTTGATAAACCTCACAATAACTTGCTTGGTTACATTTGCATACGATGCCGCCTCAACCCACTTTGTGAAGTAATCAATAGCTACCAGGATGAAACGATGTTTGTTCGAAGATTTGGGCTCAATCATGCCAATCATATCAATTCCTCACATGGAGAAGGGCCATGGAGAGGAAATGACATTCAACAGTTTCGGAGGAACATGAATCTTATCCGCATCGATTTGACACTTGTAGAATTTCTTCACAAACTTGCAACAGTCAAATTCCATTGTCAGCCAATAGTAACCTGCTCTCAACATCTTCTTTGCCATAACATGTCCATTGGAATGAGTACCAAAGGAACCTTCATGGACTTCTGTTATCAATAGGTCTGCTTCGTGTCTATCCACGCATCTGAGCAGAACCATATCAAAGTTTCCTTGTAAAGCACATCACCATTCAGGTAGAAGTTGCCAACTAATCTTCTCAAAGTCTTCTTATCTTTCAAAGATGCCCCAGGTGGCTAAATCTGACTTTGGAGGAAACATTTAATATCAAAATACCACGGCTTTTCATCTTTGATCTCTTCAATAGCGAATACATGAGCTGGCCTATCAAGACGCATCATAGTCAAATTGGGAACTTCATTCCAAAATTTCACCATAATCATTGAAGCCAACGTTGCAAGAGCATCTGCCATCCGGTTTTCATCTCGAGGAATGTGATGAAACTCAACCTTTGTAAAGAAAGTTTAAATCCTCCTTGCATAATCTCTATATGGTATTAAACTGTGTTGATTCATCTCTCATTCACCTTCGATATGATTCACAACCAAAGTTGAA
Organism: Lathyrus oleraceus; assembly: GCF_024323335.1. Classification (NCBI taxonomy): domain Eukaryota; kingdom Viridiplantae; phylum Streptophyta; class Magnoliopsida; order Fabales; family Fabaceae; genus Lathyrus; species Lathyrus oleraceus. Next base: position 463,129,811 of record NC_066582.1, read on the forward strand.
TCTCCATAGACATCAAAATATTTAATTTTGAGATCAATGGCCTCTTCAAGCCTCATAATGCAAGCTTTATACTCATCCATATTGTTTGTACATTTGAAGGTCAACCTAGCTGTAAACGGAAAATGAGTGTGTTGAGGAGTAATAATCACCGCCCCAATGCCATTACCATATGAGTTAACAGCTCCATCAAATACCATCCCCCAGCGGGAACCAGGTTCTGGCCCTTCTTCAAGCAATGATTCATCACAATCTTTCATCTTCAAGTACAAAATCTCTTCGTCAGGAAAATCATACTTCACTGACTGATATTCTTCAATCGGTTGGTGAGCCAAATGGTCAGGCAAGACACTACCTTTGATAGCTTTATGAGATCGGTATTCAATATCATACTCAGATAACAACATCTTTCAACGGGCGATCCTCCTAGTTAAAGCAGGCTTCTAAAAAATGTACTTGATTGGATCCATTTTGGATATCAACCAAGTAGTATGATTCAATATATACTCGCGCAGACGCTTAGTAACCCAAGCCAAAGCACAACATGTCTTCTCAAGCATAGAATACCGAGTCTCACAGTCGGTGAATCGCATACTCTTTCTTTCCTGATTCATCTTGCTGACTAAGAACACAACCCATACTCTCATCAAGCACAATCAGATACATGATCAACGGTCTTCCTTCAACAGGACGAGACGGAATCAGAGGCTCGAGCAAATATTCTTTGATACTATCAAAAGCTTTATGGCAATCTTCGGTCCAATCACAAGACTGGTCTTTTTGAAGGAGCTTGAATATAGGCGCACATGTGGTAGTCATATGTGTCGCAACGCGAAAAACAACCGGCGGGAAAAGACACAAACAGAGCCGTCACCGTGCGTTATTTATCCCAAAGGAGGGAAAGGAAACGCTCGAAGTAAACCTGGAAAGGAATGGTCTTACGACCAGAGATTGCAAGGTACGGGAGTCGGTTACGCAAGGGGAAGGTATTAGCACCCCTCACGTCCGTCGTACTCGACGGGATCCACGCTCAAGAGAAAAGAAAAAGGTTGCTAAATAAATGCTCAAAGAATGCACACACACTGGATTAATAAACAGGATGAAAGAAGACGGAGAAAGCGGACTCGGAAGGATATCGCATCCTGGGCCTATGTAGTTTGTCAGAAATAAACATCCGAGTCGACGTAGTTCGGGGAAATGGGAAACGGATCGCTAGGACATTGCATCCTATGCCTACGTATCTCATCTGGAATGAGAATCAGAGCTGTCGTAGTTCGGCTAACGCACGTCGAAACAAAACACACGCAAAGACGCTGAGACATCAAAAGAAATTCCACAAGGAAACGGAATGCCAATCGCTGGTCTTACATCCAACTCCAAACAAAAGAAACAGGAAACAGATAGCCAATCAATGGTCTTACATCTGACTCCCCAAACAAACAACAACAGCAGGAAATAGAATGCCAATCGCTGGGCTTACATCCATCTCCTAACACACACAACAAGGAAGAAGGTTATCAAATTGACAAACTAACAGGGAGTCTGGCACTCGAGCCTAATAACTGTCAAGCAAACACCAAGAAGACGCTGAGACGTCAGAAGAAACAAAGAAGTTGAACACACAGACTAAAAGGGAGTCGGGAACTCGGACCTAATAGCTGTCAAGCAAAACACACGCAAAAAGAAAAAGGTTGCCCGGAGAGATCTCGCACAATCTCCTGCCTACGTAACTCATCTGGTATGAGGATCAGGGCAACGTAGTTCCCCTTAACAGGGGAGAAACTCTCTCCTAACCAGAGACCAAAGGAATAACAGACTAAAAGGGAGACTGACTCGAGCCTAATAGTCATCATGCAAATTATAACCCTAGGTTGAGGTCTTTAACAAGAGTTTGACTCACACAGGCAGTGAGTCAACTCAAGTCTATCTCTACGTACGTTCAACTTCCTCGAAAGTTGATCATACGACTCCTACAGAAAGGAGATGAGAAGCAAAAGCAAATAAACATCAAAAGCAATCACCACACGCTATATGCAAATAAGCGGCTCATACAAGGCTGGGCTTTAGTCAAGGGGTCATATCAACCTCGACAAACAAGCCAACACTGGAAGGGGTGTCTGAGGCTCTTAACCACTGACATTGACCGTCAGGGTGAGCAGATGAAAGGTAATGAGGGTTAGACCTCATAGCTCTTAACCCAGGCCTGGGTGAGCTCAAGACAAAGAAGGTGTGGGGGTCCAGAATGAGGGACCCTATTCCACATGACTGACACAACAAGATTTTGGGTGTTTATTCAAATTGCATCAACACGTAGTGCGAGCAAAATGAAAGACTCAACTGAATAGCATATGAGCAAGATATGGCAAAGGCAATTTCAAAGCACACAATTGGACATCAAGAATCAAAATTCCATATCAAAACAGAAATGAAACAAACAGTCATGAAATGTTTTATGTGCATACAACATGTCAAACATAATCATCATGCCAAAAATTAGAATCAACAGAGTTCAATTGATCTAGAAATGAAAATGCACAAGTATGACATCAAATTGTGTGACACACATTGTCACACCATACATTCATGTGCCTAAAACAGAGATGGAAAATGATAAAAATGCACAACCAAGCCTCAAAAATCATGCAACATGTTGGGAACCAGCATACCAAATGTCAAATCAATTGGCCAATGTATGAGTATTTCACAATAGAAAGAATGAGGCATGTCACATTTGCATACATGTCCAAAGAAGCCAACACAATTAAAATTCCAGAAATGATAGAATCATGAAATCAGCAACACAAAATAATAGACATCCATATGAACATGTAGCAAAAAATTGGAAGTGATTTGGATTAAATTTCAATTTGTTATAAATTTTGGAAGTTGGAAGAAAATAATGAAAATAAAGATGAAAAAATAATATGGAAAATGATGAAATATGAAGCAAGTTGCAATGGCTGGGAATCGAACCATGTTCAGAAAAATAAGGCGCTGGAAAAATATTCACAATTGGCACCGCTGGGAATCGAACCTTGTAGCAACAAAAATGATCAAGCGCTGAAAAATAAATTCCAAAGTGATACAACCAAGGATCGAACCGAGTGCAAGGAAAGGCAAGCGCGTTGGAAGCAAAACGGCGCCGTTTTGGTGTAAACCCTAGCCTTATAACATGCGGTGGTTGGGACGGTGGTTTCCGCCGTCTTCCTCGTTGAGACAGCGGAGCTACAGTAGCGTCATATTTTTTTGTGTGCAGAATTTAATAAAAATTATATCATTGGAAAGGTCTTGATGAGTAGATCACAGATATCATGAAAGCTAAGCCTAAATCTTCATGGATTGGACGAATCGAACGAAATAAGTTTCTAGATCTAAACTTTAATTCAACATAACTTCTTCATTTTTCATCCAAATTTCATGAAATTTATATCAGAATAACCAGCATGCAAAGATCTACCATAACATGTCCATAAAATTAAGAATTAAGAGCTTCGAATTTTCACCAACCTGGAATGGCAGTAATGAAAACAGCGTGTTCAAAGCCTCAAAAGTGTGTAGATCTTCTCCTTTGCTCTTGTTATGAAGCTTGATGTAGAAATGGATGCTTGCCACGACCTAGATCTTGCTTAATTTGGAACTTCCATCTTCATGTTCTTGAGCTTGATGCATATGAATCTTCACCAATTTCTTCAAACCAAAGACCAAATCCTACTCAATGATGCATGCTAAACCAGAATATGCAGAGAAATTCATGCCTTGTGTGAAGAAATTTTGAATTTCAATGAGAGAGAATTTTGGAGGGAAGAGAAAATTCTAGGTCTAGAAAATGTGTAAACTGAAAATTCTGTTATGATTTACTATTTATATGCCATGTTAATCACTCTGAAAAATTAATTAAGCAATGGTTAATTGTAATTAGTGAGAATAAGGTGCATGACCAAAAATGGAAAATGTGAGGTGCATGGCAAATCTACACGTGAACAGTAATATGTGGGGGTGTAAACTCACTCAAAATCTTCCAATGAACACAATGGCAATGGTACTTTGTTCATATGATTCACCAAATTCAAAATTTCCATTTTCCCTCCAAAATGAGCATGCATGGGCAAATGATCATATGATGAAATTTCATGCAATGCAATGATGGATTTGGAAAATATATGTCATGAGAAGAAATTTGCAAAAAGAGTGGCTTCATTTGGAGTTTTGAGTCAAAAGTTATGGCACTTTGAAGTTCCATGCACACTTGGCAATCATTTGATCATAACTTCCCAACCATTCATCAGATGCTCATGATCTTGGACTTTTTAGAAATGACAGAGAAAGATCTTTAACTTTCATGTTGGACACAATTTAATTTGAAGCTTCTTTGATGTTGAAAAGTCAAGTTGAATGTAAGCCAAAAACTTGCCATTTTTGGAAACTTTCAATTACAAGTCACTTTCCATTTTTGGAAACTTTTGATCTGACCTCAAATTCTTCAAGATATGTATTTGACATGACAAATGAACCCCTTTGGGACATGAATGAAGTGTCTCAAACCATTTCTCCCCCTCCTAGCCCTCAGTTGACTTTCTGTTGACTTTTATGGGCCCCAGATGACTTGAAAATGCACTGTGGACTTTGAGCCTCTACCATATGAGGAAATGGCTCAGAAATGAACCCCTAGCTCCAATAAGCTCTTCCACATAACCATGTGATCTTCATCATCAATAGAATACCTCCTCTCCTTGAGAATCCCTGATTGGAAGAATGCCATTGATTAGGGTCGACCAGAGGTCAAAACCCTAATCCAGAGGAATCTAAGCTTGAACAGTGAAGCCTTTGAGGATGACATAACCATGATGATGGTAATATACCCTTGCAATCAAGACACTGCTCAACCTTTGAAAGACCAAGAAACCCTCATGCACTGCAAACCCTCAGATGGTTGATCATCAATCCATGGAAACCCTCAGGCTTGAACCATATACCACTTCCATCTTCTGAAAAAGATATTGGAGGATGACTTCTGATTCCATATGATATGCAATATGCAAATGCCTAATGTCCTAATATATGGAATGCAATATGCTAAGCTAGTCCCAAGAAGAGGAGGGCAAATTTTGAGGTGTTACAATATGCGATATAAATCTTGAGATATAATTCAAGCGACCGAGAAAACCTCTGACTTGCTTCTCAATTTTTGGCACAAACATCTCTTGTTTTTCTTTAACCTTGGTAGGATCAACTTCAATACCCTTCTCGCTGATAATAAAGCCCAACAACTTACCAGAACGAACACCAAAAGTACACTTATTAGGATTCAAGCGGAGCTAATACTTCCTTAAGCGCTGGAATAACTTCAACAAATGCTCAACATGTTCTTCTTCATTTCTTGATTTGGCAATCATATCAACAACATAAACTTCAATGTCTTTATGCATCATATCATGAAAAAGAATGGTCATTGCTCTCTGGTATGTTGCACCAACATTCTTTAAACTGAAAGACATCACTCTATAACAGAATATTCCCTAGGGCGTAATGAATGTGGTCTTCTCCATATCTTCAGGTGCCATCTTGATCTGATTATAATCGAAAAATCCGTCCATAAACGAAAATACTTTGAATTTAGCTATATTGTCTACCAACATATCAATGTGTGGCAGTGGAAAATCATCTTTTGGACTAGCCTTGTTCAAATCTCTCTAATCAACACACATATAGACTTTTCCATATTTCTTAGGAACATGTACAATATTGGCCACCCACTGCGGATACTCGGAGGTAACGAGGAATCCAGCATCAATCTGCTTCTGCACTTCCTCTTTGATCTTTACTGCCATATAAGGATGAATTCTCCTCAACTTCTGCTTGGCCGGCGGGCATTCTGGCTTCAATGCCAATCTATGCTCCACAATCTCAGAATCCAAATCAGGCATGTCTTGATAGGACCAAGAAAACACATTAGAATAATCTCGAAGAAGATCAATCAACCCCTTCTTAGCTTTTGGGCACAGTCGAGACCAAATCTTGACTTCCTTTACATCATCTTCGGAACCCAAGTTGACTAATTCAATCTGCTCTTCAAACGGCTGAATGACTTTTTCCTCGTGTTCAAGTAAACGAAATAATTCATCAGATACTTCTTCATCATCAATCTCTTCCTCAACTTCAAACACATGGGAAATCAAAGTTTGGAGAGGGAGTAGGATCATTGTATTCAATGGGTTTGAGAACCAACCTACATAATGATTTGATATTTTGATTTTAGAGAAGCGAATTGTGACCAAATATTATGCAGATGGGAGATTATTATTTATTCATGTTTTTTGTGATTACCATTTTCAGAACAAGCAAAAAGTAAAAATAAAACATCATAGATGTGGATGAATAAAATTGTCTTTTATTGATGATAATAATAGAAATGCCCAATGATGTTCATTTCTCCCTTAGGCATATGAGAAGGATTTTTCTTAAAATGAAAAACAAATTACTTAGAGGGATGAATAGCAGTAGGAACATCAACAACAACCCAATAGTTGCAAGTCTGGCCATGTGTCACAAAGTTGGCGCAAGCTTCGTCTTCATCCTCACTGTCTTCAATCATGACAGCTGAGTGTTGATCATTCTCATGAATGAACCCTCCACTGTGGAAACTCGGTTACCGATCTTTAGTTCTGATGTTGAATGACCATGGTTGAAATCCTAATCCAGTCCTATTATTATTCCCAGCAATCTCTATCATACGACCTCATTGATCAATGTTGCCAGTCTCAATAGCCTTTCGTGCATCTTTTAAAGAAGACATGGGTGCCCCAGTTTTCTTCTCCTCAGCAATAGATAAGGCTTGGAATGGCGTACCAACCTCCTCCTCACCTTTAACATATAAAAAAGATGACAGATGGCTCACCAATAGTTCCTTTTCTCCACCAACAACGATAAGCTTGCCGTTCTTCACGAATTTCAACTTTTGGTGTAGAGTAGATGTTACAACTCCTACTTCATGAATCCATAGCCTTCCCAATAGACAGTTGTAGGCCGGGTGGATATCCATTACCTGGAAAGTAATCTGGAAATCACTCGGACCTATCTTCACTGGAAGGCCCACTTCACCAATGACAATTTTTCGAGAACCGTCAAACGCTTTGACAATTACGCCAATGTACCTCATTGGGGCACCTTGATAGGAAAGTCTTGACAGAGTTGATTTCGGAAGCACATTCAAAGATGAACCAGTGTCAACCAATACGTTGGACATAACATCCTCTTTATAGTTCATAGAAATGTGCAATGCCAAATTATGATTTCTTCCTTCCTCAGGAAGCTCTTCATCACAAAAGCTTAGATTATTGCAAGAAGTAATATTGGCAACAATGTGATCAAACTGGTCCACAGTCACATCATGCTTAACATAAGTCTGTTCGAGCACTTTCTGCAATGCCTCCCTATATTGACGGAGTTTGGAGCAGCTGCTCTATAACATTGGACTCACTTATTTTGATCAATTTCAAAACTTCATCATCATCCTTAGCCTTCAGTTTGTTGGATTCACCAGATTGACACACTGGAGTACTAATTGGATTCGCTACTGGAATCTCTATTTTCTTATTTTATGTAGCATCTTCTATCTCTTTCGGAAAAACCGAACCAAACACACAACCACTACGGGTCACCTTTGCAATATCAGCAATGTTCACCACAGAGTCTGCAACCGGTAGAGGAATCTCTTGACCATTTTCAATCATTATGGTGTTGTATTGATAAGGCACGACGTTATCGGATGCATACGGAACATGACCCTCTAACCGTATAACCAACGATGATACCCATCTATTGACATTGTTGTTGTTGCTGCTATTAAACTGGATAACTACCCGCTCAGGGGTCTTATATACAGGCACAATCACATTCACATTATCTATATCCCTCGACTAGAAAATCTGAATAAGTCCTTCATTCATCAACTTTTGAATATCCCTCTTGACAACCATACACCCACGGGGGTTCACACTGCAGATTACACAACCATCATGGTCATGTTCACAGTTACTGATCAAACACAAGGTTCTATGCATTTCCACCAACGACCAACGAATACTTCGCACATTGAATACTCGGAAATTCCCTGGACAACCGTCCACCATGTTGACAGTAGCATTACCATGAGCAAGAAATGGATTAACTTTCACATTAGACACTCTATCCTCAAAGGACACTATCCCACTCTTTACAATCTTTTGGACTTCATACTTCAACGGATAGCAGTTTTCGATGTCATGACCAGGGGCTCCCTGGTGAAAAGTGTAGGAGAATTGCCATCCAAGGTGCAGCGGAATTTAAAAATTTATCCATTTAGTGATCCTTACGAATGGGCATGATCAGTGATAGAATCGTTACCTCTTGTGGCGATTCAACCCTTTGGTGCAGATTTCTGATAATGATCAAAACCTTTGATACAGATCCACGGGGCGATCACGAACGTTGAACGATGACAACGTCTCTACTCAGTCCACACGAACGGATTCCTTCAATCGCAGTGCTAGCTGTTATGAATGAAGGCTTTGAGTGAGAGAAAGAGGGAAACTAAATTCCAAGTCTCTACTTGAATTTCTGTCTGAGTGGATTGGAGTGACAATGCTTCTACCCAAGGGGTTCTATTTATAGAACCACTTGTGTGGGCTTCAAGCTAAAAAGCCCACTTAAGTGTATTTTGGCCCATATCTTATAATATTGCCAAAATCACTTAAGTATTTGGTACCTTACCATATTTCGTCTCCCACTTAAGTGAACCGTACCTTACGGTGTTCCTTAGTTACTCTATCTCTCATCAATCCGTCCTTTGTGTGTGACCCTATAGGTTTTCGCGGCGTTGGCAATTATATTAAATCACGCATTTAACATAATAAACAGTGAGCGGTATCTAGCAACACATCACTGCTACCCAAGTCACGAAAATGTCATGTGATCTGACAAAACCTCTTGTGATAATAATTATGTGTATAATTACCCCTTTGCCCTTATGTCTATATTGAACACAAGGTATAGACCGTGTCATCCTTGTCCAGTTCAATATTGGGCCCATAGACATTTATCCTGTTACGCAGGATGGGCAAATTCCATCTAGGACACTCATGTCCCTCAGCATGCTTTGTGGAGTACCCATCAACTGTCTTTATGGTTATCCAGTTACGGACAACGTTGGATCAGCAATAAAGCACTCGACTCTACATCTAAGATCCATAGTGGTTCCAGGTCGAAGAGTGGTATACACTATTATCACCATGAGAATAACTTATGACACTTTGCATAACTTTCTATATAGTATTCTCATAGCGGGTCAATCCGGTATAAATATTACTCCTAATATTCATACCTATGTTTAAGACTTGATAACTCTTTATCCATGATCCATGAGATGTGATCATCAGTCTACAAACATAATAGTCTTAATGCTTTAATGTTATCCCACTTCACATTAAAGCTCGACTACGGATACTTTAAGAATAGTGCCCTTATGTTTAATGTGTTCTCATGATTAAGTCACACTTAATACATTAAACGGATTATCTATTCTAGGGACTTTATTAATCAACCATAATAAAGAAAATGCCTTTTATTATTAATAAATAATTCGATACAAGTACCAAAAGTATTGGCCTCTAGGGCTTACACCAACAAAAAGCACATCAAAGATCAGGTTTGAACCATCATGAAAGTGGCTTAGGAATCTGCGGAGGATTTATGGGTTGAATGAGGTTCTTGAGAACCAAGGACGGGTATAGTTCTGCGTGTGACATATGAATAGGGTCAAAGGAGACCTTCTTCCTCTCAAAGCTTTGTTGGTTATTATTGTTGTTGTTGTTTGTTCTTTGTTGCGGCTATTGTTGACGTTGTTGTTGCTGAATAGGAATTGATTGATTGTTGGATTTATCAGAAAACACATGTATCACTGATGAAACTTGATGTTGATGTTGACAAGGTTGAGAACTCTTTCTGACATGAGGCCTCCTCTGCCTCCCCACAGACACTGAATTAGTTTCTCCTTCCTTCCTCTTGGAGAAACTCCCACCATATTTCTTGCTAGACGATGCTTCTTTTTTAGACAGACATCCTTCACGAACTTCTTCTTCTAGCCTCATCCCCATATTTACTATTTCGGTAAAATCATTGGGGGCACTTGCAATCATACGTTCGTAATAAAACGAACTCAATGTCTTTAAAAAGATCTTCACCATCTCTTTCTCTTCCAATGGTAGACTAATTTGGGCAGCCAGTTCCCTCCATCTTTGGGCATACTCTTTGAACGTCTCCTTATCCTTCTGAGACATAGACCTCAGTTGGTCTCTATCGGGCACCATATCCACGTTGTACTTGTACTTCTTGACAAAGGCCTTGCCTAAGTCGTTGAAAGTATGGATGCTTGCACTATCTAAACCCATGTACCATCTCAAAGTTGCACTAGTTAAACTGTCTTAGAAATAGTGAATCAACAACTGATCATTATCAGTTTGAGTAGACATCTTTCTGGCGTACATCACAAGGTGGATCAATGGACAATTGTTCCCTTTATACTTTTCAAAGTCTGGGACCTTGAATTTCATCGAGATTTTAACATTGGGGACCAAGTAGAGCTCAACAACACTCTTCCCAAACAAGTCATTTCCTCTTAATGTCTTCAACTCTTTGCGCAACTCGTGGAATTGATCCTTCATTTCGTCCATCTTCTCATATACGCCTAGGCCCTCAAATGACTCAGAATGGTAGATATTGTCCTCAACACGAGGTAGAGTGTGAACAACTGGAGGTGGCACTGACATGACCGGGTTAGACGCCGACAGAGAGACAAAAGTGGGTGCATACCCTTCTGGCATATAATTGGATGGAATTCCCCAATGGAATCCAACAGGCATAGAAGGACCGAGTTGACTGGAAGCAACAAGAACGGTTGAGGTAGCAACCTCAGAAATGACAGTCCTCTGGGGAAGAGTTGCAGGAGTTGGTGAAGATTGGTTTTACACAGCAATGACATATTCCATTAGCGCCGTTAACCTGGAAATCTCATCCTTCAATTATCTTTTCTCTTGCTCTAGATGCTCCGTTATCCTTGGTTGATTAGCGCGAGTGTTGTATCGGTGAGTCAGCTTGGCTGAAACATAGAAGAATAACCGATAAGATATCTGGTGGAAGAAAACCTGCTATGCAAATGATGCATGAAATTCAATGTTTTTGTTTGTTTTTATTTCAAGGAACATATGAAGTTCTATTTGCAAATATATATAATAACAACAATTTGATTGACCATAAAATCTCTTTTTATTCATAAAATTTGAAAGGATTACACTGAGTACATTTTCAGAAACCAAAGTACAAATACAAGAAAAAAGGAAACTAATCATCCTAAGGATCCCTTAGCAACGGTATCAGATGATCTGGCTGCGGGCGCGTACTTTCTTCGGATGCGTCGAATCTCGGACTCAAAGGATGTCTTCATCCGAGCCTTCTCAAGGACTAGCTGATCAACAATCTTCTTCCAAGCACCGGAAGGCTGAGGCATGCTAGAGGTGGATAGGCCCTCTGGCTCTCTCTGTCTTTTTACTGCTCGGTCTTCAAGAATCTCAATAAGTGCGTCTTTGTCTTTCGACTCAAGCTGCAACTCTTAATGCTTTCGGCTTAAAGCATGAAACGTCTCTTCCCACACATCTTTCTCTTGCTTTATCTTGGCGAGTGCGTCTTCCAACTCCTCTATATCTTGGTTAGGGAGAGTTGATGGCTCAGCCACAACCAAAGACATAGGTCTTTCACAAGCATACGACACCTTCATCTCCAAAGCTCTCTTCTTCACCCAAATGGTGTAAGCTTACAAAGCTACACAGTTGCATGGACCAAGCTCAGATCTTCCTTTCCTGTGCACCTTATGACAAGCATGTCTTATCCTATGCTTAAAATGTTGGGGATGTTTACCCTCTTGATAGAAAAGACCTTCTAACTGAGTGTTATTAGGTTTTTCTCTCAAGGGGAACCCAAGTTGATGACGAGCCAAAGCAGGGTTGTAGTTGATTCCTCCTTGTGTACCAATGAGAGACACATTAGAGAATTCACCACAACTATCAATAATATCCACACTGCTCAATGCAGAATCATGCCAAGCAAAATCATCATTAGTGAGATACATAAGTCTCTGAGACCACCGTAGACATTGTTTGTTCTCCAAGAAAGTAGGCGTCTGAGACAAGTATGAAATAAACCACTTGTACATAAGAGGTACACAACAAAAAATAGTCCCACCACCTTTAGAATTCCTTAAATACAAAGAGAAATACATATCACCCAACAGAGTAGGAATATGATTCCCAATCAAGAAGATTCTAATGGCGTTAACATCAACAAAATCGTCAATGTTAGGGAACAAGGCTAGACCATAGATGAGCAATACAAAGATGGCTTCAAAATCATCCATACTACCGGCTTGAGAAAAGACAATAGCTTTACCAATGAGGAACTCAGAAGTCAACCCAAGAATACCTCCTTTCTTCACCAAATGAGCATCAATCTCAGATTTCTTCATATGAAGAGCTTCAGCTATGATATGAGATCTGGGAATCTCTTCCAATCCACTAAAAGGTACCTTTTCAGATACGGGTATTCTCAAGAGATGAGCATACTCTTCTAATGTAGGTACAAGCTGATAATCAGGAAAAGTGAAGCACTGGTAGAGAGGATCATAGAACTGAACCAAAACACTCAGAAGTCCTTCAATCACATCAGCAGATAATATAGACAAAAGCTTACCATGATGTTGCTTGAAGTCCAAGGGATCTAATACAAAGGATGATAACTTCCTTGGCTCTTTCAAATTAGGACATATGAAATTTTACTTCTTAGTGTTCCTTCGTCCATAATCCATGGTCTGAAAATATTTGCAAACAAGACCTTAGTTCCTTGATTTTTTTTTATGAATGTCATGATGCACGTGTATGCATGAATCCAACAATCATACACAAGGCAAACACAAGCAAAGGTCAAGGGATGGATCAAGTCATCATCAAGATCAATCATCCATTTTGGTGGATTATGGTTTTCACCTTATCAAACCCAAGTTCCATTGATATTGACAAGACTTGATCGGATCAACTAAGAATCAAAGGGTTTGTTGCGAGTCACGAGCATGGAGTTGGGTTAAAAACCATCCCAAAGGACTATACTAAGGATAAAAACCTGTAGATCATGTTCTATCAAAGTTCCTAGAGTCTTAATCCCATATGTCGAATATTATACGTTATGATGATTGACTCATCAACCCATAATATTCTCAAGAGAGATTCATCTGAGTGTAGTATCGCATAACAACTGTTATAAGTTCTACACCTGAACAACCTCCGCACTACATCCTAAATAGGCCAAGTTGGGTTAAATGTTCCATGGTCCTCAGCTTCTCAGACCCCAAATCAGAGAAAGTAATGCCTAACCACAAATAACTTGTGTGACATTAGTAACTCCAAAAGGGTCTCCACTGAGTAGATGGGTCCCAAGCCAACTTGTTAAGGACTACTCCACACAAGTTAAACATGACTATACCATCCTCCTATCTTAATTGTAATCAAGTTTGGGTTAGAACTAATCTCACCACTCAGAGATCACCAAGCACAACAGATAGATTATATCATACAAACAAATATACTTACATCAAATATACAAATATATACACATAAAAAAAGTTGGCTAAACCCACTAAGGACTACTCCCTAGCAGAGTCACCACTTAATTTCTGTTGCGGTAAATTCATGACTATCAAGCTATGGATAAGCTTAATGTCAATAAAACCAGAGTCGCCACCGCGCTTTTATTGTTTCCAAAGGAAAAGGGAAAAGTACGAACAAAACCCAAAGATAAGAAGTTTTCAAATTAAAACTAATAAAATGCCAGAGATTACAGGTAAGGGGGTTGGTTACACAGAGGGAAGGTATTAACACCCAAAGTGTCCTAGGTACTCCTAGGGGGGCCTTTTTTATGTGTGCATATGTGTTTGGTATAAAATATGTTTGATAGAAAATAGAGTGTGGGGATGAGAAAAGAATTCATTGATTATATTTTTGTGTTTGACAAGACCTTCGGCCTTGTGCCTATGTACCAACAAAAAAATAAGGGATCAAAACCTCGTAGTGCGTGCTAACAATTTCAAAGTTGGTGAATTGCTTTTAATCAAAAGTTTAAATGAAAAAAGGCCCAAAGGGCCAAAAGTTTGAATGGGGTTGTTAGTTCTTTTTGTCTTTTGAAATTTTAAGTCAATATAATTAAGTTTATTTACAAGTTTGATTTAAGAAAAGAATTTGAAAATTCATTGGCATAAGGCCAAAGTTTCTATTTAAAATAAGGTCTAAGTTTGAAATCACCAGCAAAGAAAGTTTTTGAAAAGGGGGAGAGATTTTGAAATTTAAGAAGTGGGAGAAGATGAAAAGGTTATCCTAAGCACAAATTAAAAGTTAAGAGTTGAAAAGATCTGACCAATGGGATGCAATCCAACAGACAAGAATGTCATATAGAAAACCCACTTTCCCTTTGGACTTTGAATCAAGCAATAATCAAGGAACAATTTGCAATATCCAAACATTAAGAAGATCAAGGCATCAATTAAAGATGGCCACATCCAAAAAAGTAATTCCCATAGCTAGCAATCTTCTTTATCTTCTCATGTATCAGATGAAATATTCCTTGATCAACTCAGATCAAAGCATCACACACAAGGTCAAAATGACAATTAGCATAAAGACAGGGTAGCAGATGAATTCAAAAAAGATCTAAGGCTTGCATCAGATGAAGGCTTATCTCACAATAGCTTGGTCTCAAAATATTGGCATTGGCCAAGTCCTTTTTGCACATGGAATGTTGCCTAATCCTAAGTCCAAGAGTTCATATCAAGATCAACAGTCCACCAAGCATTTTTTAGGGTTTTTTGTTGTTATTAAGTATTTTAAGGTCCTAAGACCACAAACAAAACCAAAATGCACAAACAATATATACAATCACAATATATAGCTTAAATGAGCAAAGTGAAAATGACATAAACATAACAAGTTAGATGGAATGTAAATGGCAATGAATGATAAATGACTGAAATTTAAATTGTATAAAGTAAACGACTTGAAAGTAAAGCAATATTAACAAGGGTTAGTCAAATGTTAGTCAAAGGTTAGTAAAGTGTTAATGGTGTTTTTTAATTTATTAAGTCATTCTTTGAAGAATACTCAACCATCCATTCACAAGTATGAACCCTTAAACCAAGACATCTTCCATGAGAAGGGCTCCAACTTTGATAATTCAACAAGTATGCCACTAGCTCACATGAAAGGAAAAAAGGTCAAGTTTCCATACAATACCATGAATAATGGGAGACTTGCAATCTCACTTACTAGAATGTTTTGCCTTTAGGATCGAACTTAGATATATGTTAAGCAATCATAATTGGACTTATGTAGAAGTCACAACTATCTAAGGCCGGACAATAAAAATTTAGGTGTTAATGCATATTAGAGATTTGGTATAATTAACCAAACTCCTAAAATATACGACACACTAAAAGAAAAGATCAAGAGGGATGGACCTATCTCAGTCATACTTGTATTGGTTCATCTGACACAAGGTCATTGATGAACTAATTAGCCTTAAGACATTAGAGATTTCATTGGTCAAATGAAGGAATGGGAAAGAATACAGATGCAGATGAAAAGGGATGGGAAGATAGAAACACAAATTGGTCAAGGGAGGATTTTATCAAATTAAAACCATTCATTCATTTTGGGAGACGAAATGTACATTTCATCAATCCCCTAAATCCAATGGTTTTAATCCAACAAAAGTCAAATCAACATTGACCAAGGCCCAAACAAATAGTCAAACATCACAAGACCAGAAAAACGGCTCAACATAATTTTTACACATTTAATCAATTAAAATCAATTTAAAAATGAATTAAAATACATCTTAATTTGGTCAAAACCTAAAATCTCTTCAAAACACCAAATAAATGGCCAAGAGATTTATCCTAGGTCAAACAAGGTCAAAGGACCTTAGACAAAAAATTTCATGATTTTTGAAAAATCAGAAGTATTTTTAAACAATTAAAAATATGCACAAAAACATTTAATTCATGAAAAATATCAAAATTAATCCAAAAAATAATTTTAATTTTGAATATGAAAGAGAAAAGTATTTAAGATTTTTGGTGAAAGACCCATATTTGTTGGATTAAAAATGAAACTATTATGAATTAAACAAAATAAAAGGATTAAACATAAAGTCAGAAATTAAAATAAAAATAGAAAAAACAAGGGCCATCAGATCTCCCTCATTAATTGAGGTGGCAGATCTGATGGCCACACGCATATGTTCCATGTTGGATCTTGATCAATGCAATGTACGCGTGGTAATCAGATACAACGGTCCAGATTAGAACATCCAAGCTTGATCAGATGGCCAGGAAGTGTGACAACACAACACCGGAAGTAGGGCTCTGGTCATCTTCTATGGTGACCTTCACCAGACTGGTCCGACTTCATCTCAATGGAAAATGAAAAACAAGGACACTATTTCAAAGAGAAAATGCTCAGGATCACGAATCTGGCCTGAATTTTCTCCAATTCCAAGTATATAAAAAGATACAGGGATTTGAATTTTGAGGATCATGAACTGAGTTGCTTCAATTTGTCCTCAAAGCAACTCAATCTTGTTGCCTACATTGGTAGGACTTCAGCCAACCAAAATTCACAAAGAATAGTGAAGAATTGAGAGAGAATCGAAGAGATGAAAATTCTGTAAAATCACTTTTGAGTGAGCTTCAAACTTGCTTGATCTTGCTTCTAATTGGCCTTGGCTTGACTTCAGAAGCTTGTAGGAGTTGAATTGGATCAAGGAAAAGCTTGGACTCTTGGAGTTTCAATCTCAAAAAAGAAAGAGATTTAAAGCTCGATTTTCAAATGAAAACCTTCAAGATTATCCTTTAATGGTGAGGGTTTGGATTGCAGGTTCAAAGCTTGGGCATGAGGTCTTTAATTATGAGCCAAGAGGGTCTTATTTATAGGTTATGCATTTGATTTTCACACACTTCTAAAACTGGCCAAAAATAGCAATTCCTTTGCAGGCATACATGGACGTGTGATAGGCTCCTTCAACAACAACCCATTTGATATACCTTTTCCTTGATATAGCCCTTCAAGTTTCTTCCAAAGCTCTTTGGCTGACGACGTACCAAGAACATTCACAAGAATATTCTTAGCCAAAGACATGTGAATTATACTCGGAGCTCTCAAATATAGTTCCTCCCACTTCTCGTTATCCATGTTGGAAATGTTTCCTTTCAACGTCTTATGTAATCCTAATTGTATGAAAACATCTTTGACTTGAGTTTTTCACATGACAAAATTGATTCTTTCATCAAATTTATCTAAGTCAATCTTCACTGCATTTGAAAAACATGACATTGTAGGCAAAATCTTTCCTGCAAAAATAAAATTTTCCTAACCAACATAGAGTATACAATTTCTTTTATGATGTGGAAGATCAGACAAAACTGCAATCACAGAGCATACTAAAAAAATTTATACCTCACAAAACCAAGGCTCATGATATCACTTGTTGGGAAAAAAATCATATAGGAAAAAAGAGGAACACAATAACAACACAAGAGACTAACGTGGAAACTCCAAAATTGAAGAAAAAACCACGACTATTGTCAAATGACAACCAGAGAATAACATTATGTGAAATTTTTTACAATACATAGACTACCCTCAACCACCCCAAAATCCTAATTAGGGACGAAGCTATGTATAGGAGTAAGGGGGTATATGCCCCCACTAATATTCAATTAATATTCCACTCATATGCTAATATATAATAATAATATATACAAACAATATTATGCTTTATATAATAAATTTTCAAAAACTCAAATTCAATCACATAGTTAAATGTGTTTTATATGTAATACCTATTAATATAAAATAGCTAGTATATTTTTAATATCTATTGCATATAATTAATTATATTTTTAAGACAAGATAATTGATAATTATAAATTTTAATTGAAATTACTATATTATATCAATAATTTAATATATTATATCTTTTATTCATAATATTTATATTATAAGTTGTAATATTTATTTATCAATAAACAAGATTTAGTACTGTCTCTAAAATTTTATTACATTAATAAATGATAAATATTATAACTTTGATTTAAATTTGAATTTGAAATCTCATAATTATGTAATTTTAGTAATTATTATCATTTCATTTAAAAAAATAATATTTATTTTTTAAAATTAAATATACTTTACATACAAAATTAGTATATTATTATAATTTAAATATAATTAGTATGCATATTATTTTTAATAAAAAGATTACACTTACGTTTAATTATCTCACATTATCTCACAGATATAAATATTTGGCCAAATACTTTATAAGTAATATAAGAAAGTGACATAATAATAAAAAATAATTTAATATATGTACAACTAATTCTTACGTTATAAAAGAAATATATAATAAGATTAAAGTTTAACTTAATTCATCTCTATAAAATCGATTTTGAGGATGAAGAATGTCACTCTATATAAAGACTTTGTGGATTATATCTTTAATCTATGTTTAACCTATGTGGGACTTGAATTTTTTTTAATAATATATAATATATATTGTCCACACATCTTAAATTTTCTAGCTTTGTCCCTAATGCACCCACACTCTCTAAAGCAAGTATTTAACTACCCCTTACAACACTCTAACAAAAGAGTATAAAAGAAAATATAAAAAGTCAAATACAAATATAAAGTGCTTTTGACTAGTGCATCTTGTAAAGATGAATTTGAATCATTTATATAACTTTAGACTCTCATTTCCTTTACAAAACTGAACAATGTGAGACTTCTTCAACATGTATATTTTCAACCAATCCCAAATAATCTTAGATTCTCTCTTTCTTTATAAGATTAAGCGACGTGGGACTTTTTAAACTTCTATATTTTCAACTAACTCTAATAAAAAATACCTTAAAAATATCATAATATCTGAGGAGGAATTATCAAATCTCTTATATATCACTCAAAACTTTTTACTTTGTGATAAGTTACATACTAAGTTTCTACCTATCACTAAGTTTTATTTATAAACAACCAATTATATTAAAGAGAGTACAAGGGGTACTCAACCTTTAATATAAAAGAGAGAAACCAATATCAATCGGGGCAAGAAAATAACTAACGATAAGGCTGAAAGGAAAAGAAACCCTAGTTTTGATTTAACACAAAATAGTTTCCAATATGAGTTTGCCAATCAATGCAGCAGACTTGCTTGTTTCCTTCATAATTAACTTGAAACCAATCCAACTTTCCTCCTTCGAAAATAAGATTGTTCATGTATATCCAAAGATACCAGCACACCAATACCCAAAAGAAGCCAAGCAGGTTCTACAAAGCCACTTTCTAAGGAGAGATAAATTAAAATCTCCACACAATGCTTTACTCCAAAAACCTCCTTTGTCAATTTCTACCTATCTCTAAGTAAAGTCTATCATTTAATTCATAGGCCATAGATTTGTAATCCGAGTTGAAGCATAAGAATGCGATAATATGAGCTACAAGGGTTTACAAAAGATAAAATATGCACGTGATAGTTAGAAAGAGTCTAGGTACATTTCAAACAAAATATATATATGTGTATATATGGATACATCAATTTGTCTTGGGCGCATTCACGCTAGGCATAGTGCCTATAATGCAAGGGGAATTCTAAAAGTACAAAAATCTTTATATTTATAATATATAC
Source organism: Lathyrus oleraceus (assembly GCF_024323335.1). NCBI lineage: Eukaryota > Viridiplantae > Streptophyta > Magnoliopsida > Fabales > Fabaceae > Lathyrus > Lathyrus oleraceus. Next base: position 463,149,620 of record NC_066582.1, read on the forward strand.
ATTGATATTTATTAAATATAATATAGGAAAATTACTATACTATGTGTATAAAAACATTAAAACACTTTCATTTGAAAAAGAGGAGAATTATAACATTAGAATGAAAAAGAAGCATAGACTATTAAAAAGTTTTAAGCAAGTCAATTACTAATAATCCAACAAGTGGAAATTAGTTTGTTTAATTATCTTTGTGATTTTCCCATGATACAACACAAAATCTCCATACAAACAAGACCCCACTACAACACATTACATAACATTGTTCTATGATTTATATCCATCATTGCACCTTTCACTTTCACTTCACGTGCTTGTAAGGCCTAATAATACCAATACATTATTCCATTTCAACATTATTTGTACCCAATTTTCTCAAATCCATTCCCACAAAATTTTACACTCTTGCCTCACCATATTAGTTCAAGTAAATAACCTCCACTTATATGCTCATAAATCTTCATTTCTTCTCCCAACCCTAATTTTACACTCTTTTCTTAACCTAAAAAGATCAATCATTTGTACAACATAAAAATTTCTACTTTTACTCTATTAATCAATCTCAACCTCTTGTTCCCTTTTCTCCATCTTTTTCCAATCTCATCATTCATCTCTCTTTTTTTCTTCATACACTTTACTACCACCTATGGAAGATTTCATCATCTCACCTTCATCATCTTCTTCCATGATACAAAACCCTTTATTACCACAAACATCAACCCTTCAACAAAAGCTTCAATTTTTACTCCAATCTCAATCCGACAATTGGGTCTATGCCATTTTGTGGCAAACAACAAAAGATGAAAAAGGTAACCCTTTCTTATCTTGGGGTGAAGGCCATTTCCAAGGAACCAAAGAAACAACAACTACTTCAAACAAACGATGTGACACAGACGCAGACACAGACACGTGTACAAATGGTGATGCTGAATGGTTCTACGTTATGTCGTTGACACGAAGCTTTTCCGTCGGTAATTCTTCTTCTATTTCTTTACCTGGTAAAGCTTTTGCCTTAGATTCTGTTCTATGGTTGAATAGTAAACAAGAGCTTCAATTTTATAACTGTGAGAGATCCAATGAAGCACACGTGCACGGAATCGAAACGTTAATTTGTATTCCAACAACCATGGGAGTTCTCGAAATGGGGTCTTACGAAAATATCCAACAAAATTGGAACCTCGTACATCAAGCTAAATCCATGTTCCAATCATCCTCGTCAGAATCAAACTCAATCTCAAAACTAGATCTTCTTCCCACCAACCCACTTGACAAAATCCAAACATTCGACCAAAACATCTCATTCTCCGACATCGGTATCATCTCCGGCACCGGCGAGGAAACCGAGGAGACACAAAAAACGATGAACAAAAAACTACAAAAAAAACATAACATTGTTTCATCATGTTACATAGATTCTGAACATTCCGACTCAGAATATTATCCACAATTACCAACACCATCAACAACAACAAAAACAAATGATTCTTTTGAGAAACGAGAACCGAAGAAGAGAGGAAGAAAACCACTAACCGGAGTTCAAACTCCGATGAACCATGTGGAAGCAGAGAGACAGAGGAGAGAGAAACTAAACAATAGATTCTACGCTCTAAGAGCAGTGGTTCCAAACGTTTCAAGGATGGACAAAGCTTCATTGTTATCCGATGCAGTGGATTACATCAACGAGTTAAAAGCAAAAGTCGAAGAATTAGAATCAGAGAATCAAAAGGAAACAAAAAAACTGAAGATGGAAACAATCGAAAGTACAGTAACAACAACTTCAACTGTGGTGGACCAAAAAAGAACATGTAGTAGTAATAACAACAACAATGTTATCGCTTTGGAGATTGATGTGAAGATTATAGGTAACGATGCTATGGTGAGAGTTCAATCCGAGAATGTTAATCACCCTGGAGCAAGATTAATGAGTGTGTTTAAGGATTTGGAGTTTCAGGTACATCATGCGAGTATATCATGTTTTAATGAAATAATGGTTCAAGATGTTGTGGTTGTTCAACTTCCTGACGAGATGAGAAATGAAGAGAGTCTTAGATCTGCAATTCGAATGAGATTGGAACATGAATGATCAAGAAGAAAATCATAATCTTCATTCATAATCATGTACTAGTACTAAATTACATTATTGCTTTGAGGAGATTAAGAAACTTGTCTCTTTGCGACTCTGCGTATTGTTTTGGATTTCAATGTTGAAGACAAAATTAAACGAATACTGTTATCTTATGATAGGTTCTGTTCTGTCCGTATAATATTTTAATGTTATAACGTGGATGTCAAATAAGATTTCATTTGATTTTAATGTGTTTTTTTTTAATAGGTATAATTTGTAAAGAATTTAGTTTTTAAACACGTGCAAAACTACACAAAGTGCGACAAAAATGAATAGTATGAGTAATTCGGGTATTTAAATAATTTAAACTAGATTAAGACTCACAATTTTAAATTTATTTATTTTTATTAAATTTTAAATACATTAAGAATTTATTTTCATAAAATATGAATATTAAATTAATATTATAATAATTTATAATGTAAATTATAATTGAGAATATAATAAATAAATTATATATTTTATTTAAAAAGAATATACATACTCACAAATTGAGAATGTCATCGGTAATCTATTTTTGCAAACTTAAATAACAATAAAGTGATTTTTTTGTTTTATTTTGATATTAGCCGAAAAATAGGTGTTCTTTTTTAAACATTATATTGTTGTTTGTTGATTACCACATCTCTTTTAATTTTATAAATTTGAGAGTATATTCTTAGTTGAAGTATTTCATAGAAAATATACATAGTTTGAATAATAATTAGTTTATTAGACCATTTTATTTAAAATATTTTTTTTCAATGTTTACAATGGTTTAAATCTACCCTTCAATAGAGTAGAATTATTGTATATAATAGATGAAAAATGAAAATGAGTTTTTGAAGGTGATACATAGAATTATGGAATGATGTGGCAGAAATAAAATAAATGTAGCAAACAATTTAAAATTTGTTTTAATATATATAATAGATGAGAAATGACTATGTAAGATGATCTTTTACTAGTAGACAACTTCGGAGAAAAAAAAATCGAATCAATTTTATTGTTAACACCACTAAAATTATTCTTTAAAAAACTAAATCATAATTGATTTTTTTTGTAGTTCCTTGTGATATTTGTTTACTGATATTTTTAGTAAACAATCACGAGTTTAATTTACTTAAGAGATTAAATTTGAAAAAATCTCAGATAATTTGTACAAAAAAGTGCGAAAAAAAGTATTTATGATTGATATTTAAATGCTTGAAAATTAACGAACTGAATATAAATACATAATTGATTTGAAGAAATAAAATAAAGAAAAAACATAATAAATATCATAAAATAAATTCTTTAATTGAAAAGGCTTAAGAAAGTTAAAAGATGGATGCAGAGTCATACATTTCTAACAAATTGTTTCTCTATGTGATTTGGATACTTTAGTTTTATAGAGAGTGAGTGAAACTTTGCGACCTCGACCAAATATACTGAGATTGACTTATATATTAATACAATAATAACCGTCGACAATAGATAGATTCCCAAAATCTAACATGTATCCCACTAAGTAGGCTTCATCACTCTAACTTGCTTTCATGCGTCTTCAAAGATAAAACTGTTGAAAATCAACCACCATGCTGATAACTGCGTTGGTAATTGCTTTGAACCTATTAATTGCATTTGTCGGAAGTCTTTGGATAACTCTTATAGTATTGTTGAGACATCTCCATATCACACAATCTTATGGACTTGTCGGAAGTCCCTAACATCTGATGGACGTGTCAATCTCGACCTTTTTCGAAGATCTAATTTATGCAAATTACTTCGATATTTTGGACGTGTTTCAAAGAGAGAGTGATTATAATTTTGTGGATCTGTTCTTGTGACTCCTGAAATTCAGTTTTGCCTCAATTTATCTAATAGTTTAGTCGAACCACCTTAGTTAGCATAGTTAGTATATCGAAGAATTTGATTTGGCGCTCTTGAGACTTAGCATTTTCTAACGTAGTTAATACCATTCTTTGTTGCATTTCTCAAGCTAGAATTTCCAAGCTAACAGATGCCCCCCAAAAATATCATTTTCGATCATATGTATCAGATGGAAGAAATGTGACGTTTTTAGTAATTGTTTGACACTGTTTAAAATACCCTACACATGTCACATTAATTAGACGTGTTTTTGTCCATCATGATAACTTTTCACCAAACTGTCACGTCACATACGTGCGTGCAAATTGTTATTATTACTCCAATTTCCTAGGACAATTATGGGTCACGAAATTAAATGATATTTAAGGAAATCATTTAAATTAATTTCTTCCTAAAAAAATAAATGCCACATGTGTATCTCGAAACGACACTTGTCAAGAATTTTTTAGAGGGAAACTGAAAAGTTGCTTTCCTCTTTGTTGCTATCTATACGCTTCTTCAATGTATCTTTTCCTTTTCCACCATCTTTATATCCAAAAACCTAGAAATTCTTTTGAGATTTCTGTAACTTCTACTCTCGTCTTCCAAAAAAACTTCTTCTTTTCTAAAAGTTCTCAAAAATCAACAATGGCTTTCAGCTCCATTCCTAAATGCGCAACACAAGTTCCTCATGTTGCTAATATCCCAAGTCCTATTCTCAAGGACGATCGCACATATGTGATAAGTGGTTTTCACATCGTTATTTCTAGTCATTTTCTCTTGATTTCATCGTATTTTGTTTGGTTTACTTCCAATTACCATGCTTTATGCCTTTGTTGTGTCTTCTTGCTATTATCAAGGCCTAATGAGCATTCAAGACAAAGAGGGGTAAAAAAAGCAAAACAAGGCAAAACAACAAAAGACAATTTTTTTTATAGTAAAACCATTAGGCTGTTACGACCACCCATAGCAGCTACTACGGGTCATAGCAGTAAGGCCGATTAAGGTTTCATTTGGTTCTTCCCCCTGTATAAAGAATAGAAACCTTCTACGGCCACATGTAGCAGGCGCTACAGGCCGTAGCAGGAGGGCAAGGAAGATTGTGCTTGTTTCCTTATTTAGATTGATTCTTCTTTATTGTGGCTCTTAGGCATTATTTGATTTGATGTAATAATCATTGAACAAAGTATTTTGTGCAACTTATACTTTTTCCTATAAATTTCATAGCCTATTATGAGTTTTAGGATCCAAGTTTTATTCCAGAAAATTTCTACGTATATTTTGTTTTGTTTTTCTCTGTACTCAGTCTCCAAGGGAGAAAAATTGGATCAAAACTTAATCTAAAACCATGTTTTCTTATTTATTCCTCTTCAATTGTACATCTATTCTTATTGTCTTATATGAATTTGATGTTGAATACCGATTTGATTATGTTTCCCTCACCATGAGTGAGTAGTCCATTAGGGACTTAGGGTTATGGGGATTATATTATGACCTCTTGTATGATCTGTCACTATTGATTATGAGAATTCTAGTTTAAACTTATTTTATAATATGAGTTCATGCATTCAAACTCCGTTATAAAAATAAGGTGTTCTCAGGTATCGACCGTAGTTTGAAAGGATATGTGTTGATACCGAAGCGCAAATTTTTAAACAATCAAGTTCAAAAAAGCGAAAGCACTTAGACTAATTTGAGAAAACTATATAGATGAGAAAAAGTAACGAATCATCGACGAATAATCCGGCCATGCGAAAATAGGCGAATTATTCATTGTCGATATGAAAATGTGCTGGCGAAAGCAGGTATTTCCTATATTTATCTATTTTCTATAATTCATGTAGAATTCTTGTAATAGAAGTGACATGCAACATGCAGTTGTGTTAGAGTAAGGACCATAACCCTTGGTCATGTTTTCCTCAATTGGAATTTAAGTGCTTTTTTATTTAAGTTGTTTTACCAAAATCCATATTTTCGATTTCTCTAGATATACACCGATAGAACTGAACTCGATACTTAAGCGATTGGTCTATGTGATTCGATATCTTTTACTACTTCACAGAGCCATGCACTTGTGGTTGTATCAATATGCCCTAGAGCCTCCTATGCAAGAGGAAAAAATTGTTATATGGCATTCTCAAGTATTAATCCCATATTCCATTGCAGGTAGTACTCATGTTTTTATGGGTCCTCTCCTTAGACTAGTTAAGAAACCCTAGAATTTGGAAAGTTTCTTCCCTAGTTTCCTCTTGCGTGAACCCTTAGTGTTTAAGGATGAGCCATTTGATCTTAGCTTCATGAAGAACCGTGTGTTTTGGTCATCTCCTTCGACCAACAATCCTTCATATATCAAGTGGTTGTATATGGTCCAACAAAAGAAGGAAAAAGTATCGAAATATCATGGTATCTTTGACCTGATACAACTCTCAAGAGTTGGCCATAGGTATAACCCCACACACTGGTTGCTACTATCTTCTTCGGGGAATCTACGACCAACACATTTCACTTACAATGTGAAATGATAACTCCAACGTGCTTTGACTTAACAACAATTGTTGGTCTTTGAACAACAGGGAAACCTTTGACCCTTCCAAGATCAACAAAACTAAGCCTAATTTCTGTTTTGTTCACCCTAGTTATAATACGTACATTAAAGGCTATTATGCTTAGACTGACAATGTGAGTGCCCATGAACACACAACTTTCTCACCCATTGGTTGTCTCACTATATTTTTTGCTCCAACTCCCAGTGGCCAAGAAATTTATACCTCTGGCTACTCAGCTTCATGATAGAAGGAATGTTCGTCTCTCAAGCTATTTTTATGTGGTCTATATGAATATCCGAAAATTTCCTCTAATGACCTCAAGCCATAAGTAGATCTTAAGGATGTGAGATCTCTCTTGATCTTGATGTGTATCCCGCAAGTGCACAAAAAAATCAGTTATAGTATAAAAAATGTCGAACCCACAGAAATCAATGTCAACCTATTGTTATCTATTGTTGCTTTATAAATCTAAGGTTAATTGGTAGAAACTTTATTTGAAAACGAATTAAAATAACTAGACTATGGATTAAACGAAATGGAGACCGAAATGTAATTTCCGGGTACTTTCGGGACTTAGATAAAATTAAGCACTTTAGTTTGTTTTAAAAATATTTTTCGGAGGAGTACCTAATTTAAAAACACTACTTACTTTCGCGCAACCCGTGTTGAATTTCGGAATCGTAGTTGCCTGTTGTCGCACATACAAGTTACAATTTCGAAACATTTTTTGAAAACCAACAAATCCTAATTAATTAATAAAGCATTTTCGTTATTTTTAGAAATTAAAAATCTAAATTTTACGTTTGGAGACCACTTTCACACTATCGTGCTGAAACCGATATCTAAATACTTTTGCCGTCGCGCAAAGCTTTTAATTTTTAGAAACAAAATTTAGAATTAAAAAATCATTTTAATATTAAAATTCAGTGTTGTTTTACTTTACTGAGTCTCGTCAGAACGACGGTCCTCACATCTCAGACTTTAAAAACTTAGTCGAACATAGTTATTAGAATCATATTGTTACTGAATTGTAAATAAACTAAATTAAACATAATATTAATTTGATTGTAGAATAAACATTATGGATATGTATATATATAATTATAAATTCATGAACATTAAATTTTCACGTGTGTATGTTCCAAAATGATAAGAAAAGTGGAATGGAGTAAATGCTAATAAATGCAAGGGAAGTAGTCTCACATTGGATGTTTTACTCACATTCAAAGTCTTTAGAAAAAGTTAACAATATTTACTCAACAAAAGGAAAAAGGAGGATAAAGTGTCACATGGACAAATGTGACGGTCTCAAACATTATGCAACTTATCTCATTCATACACCTCTCGCCGGTGTCGCCACCGGTGACATCGGCTCCGGGACTGGGTCCGAGTGCATGGGCATAGAGGCTAGTGGCGGCTTGTAGGAGGCACTTGAGCACTTAGGCACAACGCATCATAGAAAATCAACAGTTCATGAAATGTTGTTGCTGAATGAAGATATGCAATGATTGGAAATAATGCAACTTTCGGTTAAAAGGTATTATTCTGTGTACTAACTTTGTGTACCTCATGATTTACGATTTGTGCTTTGTTCTGTGTTATTTATGCTGCTACTAATGTATGCTCTGTTCTTCTGCTGTTGTTGAGGCTTGATGTAAGTATATCTTTGATACTTAGTTGTAATTCTGCTTGAAGAGTTGTTTTTCCAAATTTTACCAAAGGAGGAGATTGTTGGTCCTTTTGGGAATGGTTGCATTATGCAAAATAACATAGAGTTTGTTGAAGCTTTTCTGGTACAGAAGGGATACATGTGGAACACGATGTTCCAACACGTGTTCTGCAACATCTAGTATCAACAACAGACAAATGGTATTGCAGTTTTTGTTCAAAATTATTCTATCTAAGATTCTCTCTACGAAAAAAGATCTACAAGTCATGGAGAAGTGTTAATTTGGATCTACCGGTGCAACATGTGGAACATGATGTTCCAGCATGTGTAATGCAACATCTAGCCTTGTCAGCGGGCCATGAAGGATCTTGTTTGGTGTAATTTTTCTGATTGTATTTCAATCAGATTTGTTGCAAATTTGTTGATTGGTTTGTTTACAGATTTGTTAGCAATGTATGGTTGACTTGTTTACAAATTTGTAAGCAATGTATGGAGATTTAAATTTGAATTTGAATATAACAAATCATATCTTTTGGATAGTTTTATGGAGCAATTTATTCCAATAAGATTCTCTATTATTCTGGATGAATTTAAATCAGATAACCATAAGGAAAAAGCCTAGAACATATTGCCATATAAGGATAGTTGTAACACCCTAAACCATGACTCTTATTATAAAAGATAAATTCACGACTTATGATGCTACTTAAAACACAACACACATACTTCATGAGTATTTTTCAAATCTTGCAGCGGAATTCAAATTATCTCATAACATTAAATAATTATTTAAAATAAAATACCTAAGAAAAATAACTCCAAACATAAACTCAAAACAAATAATACGTCATGTTTCCGATGTTACAGATCAGAGCATATAGACCAACTAAATTGCATAAATATAAAAATAAACGAAGACAAGCTCCAAGATCATCTTCCAACTCACAAGCAACTACTCATGTTGAGTATCTGTACAAAATTGCACAAAGCCAACAAAGCAAACAAGAAGGGGTGGCAATACACCTTCTAAATGTTAATGGTGAAAATTAATAGCAGGATGGTACCGAAACAACAACAAATATAATATTCTTACAACATACAATCACAATCTAATTAATAATGCAAATGCTAATGCATCAACTCCTTCACCAATATGCATGTGATACTAGGTTTTTTGGGTCATAGGTTTGTTACTGATTGCCCATGTCTCTGATTCCTGTTGAACCGTATCCCTCTCTGAACATGAGATCACCATGGTTCCTTTCTGAACTGGTCCCAGTGGACCGAAGTCCTACCTAACTCCAAAATATATGCATGCATGATCATGTATAGCAAACAAACATGCAACTCAAGCAATTATAAAAGCTCATCATAAAATATCATCATACAAAATCATCAAAATATGTTCAACTCAAAAAACTCAAACACAACTCACACCCTTAAAGAAATCTGACGCTCATATTTTATTCCAAAAAGTATATTTTCTAATTAAAATAGAACATTTTATTTTATTTAAATAAAAATTTCAATTAAATAAATATTTAATAAAAATCCTCAAAAATGTGAATTATTTCGGATAATTCTATTTTCTCCAATTCTTACTAATTAATTAAAATCATCTAAATATAACCAATAATGTAAATAATTCATACTTTATTTCTCCTCTCTCAAAATCTATGATTCAAGTAATTATCAAATTACTAAATTACTCCTAAATCTCCCAAAACACCCAAAATAATACAAATACACACATAAACATTCCAGTTAAATAAAATATTAGTTTAAAAAATCGGGATGTTACAAGACTCAATTCTCATGTTCTATTTGAGGGTTTGTACAAAATATTAAGTTCTTTATGTCTAGGGTTTTTTAGTCTTGTATTCCACGCTAACGCCATCATAAAAATTAGTTTCGAATCTTTATTTACACCACATTATATTTCAATAACTTGGCATAGTTGTTGGTTTGTCTTAGTTGAGTTGTAAATTCATCATGTTTGTGTAGACCATTCTATGTTTCAATAACTTGACATAGCTATTGATTTGTCTTAATTGAGTCGTAAATTCAACAATCAATAAAGTTGTTATTGAGGTTGATCACTAGGGGTTAGTGGTTGAAGAAAGTGAGTGGATTATCATATTTAGGGTGAGTCTAAATAGAAAGTCATGAGAATTATGGAGAGACATAAAACTTCATAGGATTCGAAGGTTCTTATAAGACTAACTGTTATAATTCAAAGTAGTGAATTTCCTTTCTTGGGTAGAGTTTCCCCTAGACGTAAGTGTTGTTTTACCTAATTGGGTTACCAATCTCTTGTGTTTTTATTGCTTTATGCATTACTTCTTTTATTGTTGTCATTCTGGTTTAAAAAGTTGGACAAGTTGTCCCAACATAGTGTCCGACATCTATCTCCTCAAGAATAGAATTTCAAAAAGTATCCAAGTTCCTCTTTTAAGAACAAAAGAAATCAAATCAAACAAAAGGAAATGAAGATTTGAAAGATTGTCTTATCTTACGTTAGTGTTGTTATCTTGTATTTGATCAGTTGAATGTGAATTAAGCAAGAATAACTCTTGTGGTACTTAAGTAGTGTATAGACACACTAAAAGTATTTTAATCTCTTCATGTTGTTCTAAAATCTTCTTAAACCAATCATGTAAAGTACTTAAACAATTCAGAAGTAATGTTGATCAATTAGGAAAGCTAAATGATCAACTAAGAAAGCTAAACTCATTGTCTAATAGATTAGACCTTTCATCTAATTGGTTAAAGCGCGAGTTTGCCACCAAATTGGTTAGAAAGCCTTTTAATCAATTAAGTTAGGTAGCAGATTAAAGTTTTCTTTTCTGACTTAGTCTAATCGATTAGGCTGCCATTTCTAACTGATTTGACAACAACCAAATCCATGAGTTGTTTCCTTTTTAACTAATTTTTTCTATCTAAATGAGTGTTTTCCTTACTTTAAAATTACGAATTTTATGAACTATATATTCTTCTATCTCACTCATTCTCATTTTGTTATCAATTTTATTCACTAGAAATCACCTTAGAGTTGATAGAGTGAAAGACTTCATGTAAGAGTTGTGTTTTTCTATTACTGTTTGAATTTGTGTAATCGAGAGACTAGTCTTCTTGTGTTGTTGTTATAGACTTGAAGGTTGCAAGATAAATTTGTACGAAATTTGGTGTCATATTGTTGAGTTGAACCTATATAAAATCTCAAATTGTTAATAATGAAAATCTTAAGAAGATTTCTCTTGGGGATTAGAGTATGACGCACATAGGAATTCTCTTGAAGACTAGCTATATGAATCCTCTTATCCTATCTCTTTATTTTCGTATCATTTATCTTTGTTGTTGCCTAATCTTTTCTTCTATCATATTCTTAAAATCAATTGTTTTTCTAAAAAAAAATTAAAAACAAAATATCAGAATTCAACCACATTCATTTGCTCAACACCTATAACACTATATATATCTATTTAAATGAAGGTCCTGGGTTATGAATAAGGAGGAGAAACTTAGCAACAAGTACATAGACAACTAGAGAATTCCTAATGCAAAATTTGGTAATTCAAGTAGCATTGGTCATCTCTTTACAATAGTCTTGTGTGCAAATCTTCCATCACTATTTATTTTCTTTGTTGATCGGTATGAATAGCTAAGTGTGTGTTTGGATTGGCGGTGAACAAAATTGATTTTGATAGAATTGAGTTTGGTAGAATTGATTTTAACAGAATTGAGTTTAACAGAATTGATTTATGTTTGGATACATTTATGTAAAAGTGATTGTTATCAATTAATGTTGTTTGGATGATTTTTATCAAAATTGATTTTGAATGTATAATTACCAAAATGGACATGGTTAAACACATAAATAAAAAAGACAAAATTAATAATATTTAAACATAATAAAAATTACAAATATATAATAAAATTTGAAATGCAACATAGCACTAAAATATTATTACAATACTAATTTAAATTGAAATATAGTACTAATTTATAACAATATTAAGTTTTTAACTTGTACTCTATAATTTTATTGCGAATTGAGTCGCGAACGTGATCCATCTCTAATGATGAAGCGGCATTTAAAACTTGTGATTGATCTAAGTTAGGCGATATATGGTAATCATCATGGTGAATGGTTGTATTTTCATCTTCATAAAGATTAAAATCAACATCAATTTCCGCATTCCTTCTAATAAAGTTGTGAATGGTCATTGTTGCGACGACTATTTGAACCTGCGTCTGAAATTTGAACTTGGGCATACAACGCAAAATTGCAAATCTGTTCTTCCATACTCCAAAAGTTCTTTCTATTGTGCACCTTAAACTTGAGTGATAATAATTAAATACTTCATTATTATTTGCGAACCCGTTAGAACGCCTAAAATCAGGAAGGTGATAACGTTCACATCTGTAGGGACCAATGTATCCTATTGGTGTTGGATAGCCAGAATCTACCAAATAATACTTACCTATAAAAATAAATTAATCATTTAAAAGTGAAGTCAAATATTATAAAAAAAATCATTAGTAGTAATAAAAAGAACAAACCAGGAGGAGGGTGTGGAAAATTAAGGTTCACATTTGTGAGAGCTTGGTCAAAAACACGTGCATCATGGGCAGTACCTTCCCAACCGGCTAATACAAAAGTGAAACACATATTCCAATCACATACAGCCATTATATTTTGTGTAGGATATCCCTTTCTTCCAATATACCTGGTTTGCTCGTTGGCATTAACTACACATGACACATGAGTACCATCAATTGCTCCTATAGCATTCTTGAAAAAAGGCCAATAACGTTGATCATTTTTTATTTTTGAATGACAATCATGAAATGTAGGATCTTCAGGTTTAATATATTTCATAGACAACTTAAGACAAGCACGAAGTACCCGATGAAAATGTCTACTAACAGTCTCCCCTGAGTGTTGAAACCTTTCTTGAATCATTCTATTACCTACCCCATGTCCAACAACAACTAAAAACATTGCAACCATTTCTTCAACTCCCATTCTTTTAGAAGACTTTAAACCATGCTCAACTAGTTTAGTGCATATCAAATTAAAAATATGTTTTTCCATTCGAAACATCTCATAACAGCGAGTGGAGTTACCTTGCAATATTTCTTGAACCCATGCATGACCGCTTAATTCACTAGTTCTACATGGTTCTTTGCATAATTGACTTACTGCGTATTCTCCAATTAGTGCAGCCACAAAACTAGCTTGTTGAAAAAATTCATCATCATCATCATCATTGCCATCTTCTTCTTCTCTATTGTTGTCCAATTGCTCATTCTGATCATTCATTTATCCCTTCATAATTATAAATAATAGCATTTAGGTGTAAGTAAATCTACATTCCATACCAGTATGAAATTAACTAGCAGTATAATTTAAGTAGATGCACCCTTCATTTCATTTCATAATTAACTAGCAGTATCTAACTAACAGTATGAAATATAGCATTTAGTAATTCCATTTCAATACTTATAAACATAGCATTTAGTAATAGAAACATAGCAAATTCATTTCAATACTTATAATTCCACTTCACCATATCATTTGGTAATTAAAAGATAGCTAATCCTAATACATAAAAAGTCTAATTACTATAAGTCCTAGTTTAAGATGATTCATAGCTTAAGATCCTAATACATAAATAAGACTAATTTTTATGAAATTTTAGATCAATTACATCTTCATAAACGACATAGGATTATTTGCTGCAAATTTAAGCCAATGCACCCTTCTATCTTCAAAACCTTTAAAGGAAACAAACATCTCCCTCGCAGGCTTGAACATCATTAGTTGGCAACATTTTGTCAACAAGTCTATATCACTTGTAATTTCATCCATGGTATGGAGTGTGGCCATCACCTCACCAATAGATGTACTAGTTATAGCATCATTTCGTGCCTTACATGTTTCTGCAATCACACTAACAGCTTCAGCTATTGTTGATGAGGGAGTTATCTTTTTCTTGGTTTTCTTTTCAACACCACTAGCTCTCTTTCTCTTTTGTCCACTACTTTGGCTAGCAACCCCTTGGGAAGTATTCAAATTAATATTTGAAAAATCTTCCGTTGCTCCAATACTTACATCTTCACTATCACCCGATCCTTCTTCCACATCCAAGCCAATATTATTAGGACATGGACCTAAGTCATCAACATCGTTACCACAATCCTCATCGGGCAATATACCACTTGAAGGTGCCCAAGCATACTCACCATTAGCCACCACATCCTTGAAAAGTGTGGTTAGTTGATTAGCAAATGGAAGTCCTTTCTCTCTAAATTTTCCATATAGAGGATATTCCAATTGTTTTTTCTCCCACCACTCGTCCGGTGCATCAAATGAATTCTTCTCACTATCCCACCCCATTCCGGTAACTTTTCCAAATAAATTAAACCATGCTCTCCATTCCTTTCTCAAGCTATCATATCTATTCTTCAATTTTGTCTTGTCATAATTTCTCCCGGATGATCCATTAAATTGAGAAACAATGTTTTTCCAACCCGTCTTGGTAAAGCTAGTTCCAATGCGCTCACCTTTCGTAACTTGATCCATACATGCTTGAATGAATATTTCGTTAACTTTAAGATCCGTCCAACTAGCTTTATATCTTTGAATTTCATCAACATGAATTTTTCTCTTTGTAGTCATAATACTATGTACACAAAGTTACAAACACACATCAACACTAACAATAATGTGTGAGTAGAAAATGATTTTAACATGATATGGCAACAAAATTTCACTCATAATACAAGTAGCAGCATTATAGGCTGCCATATGAAATTACACAAACTCATGAAGTATATCAACACTAAAGTAGCAGCACTAAAGTTGCATTGCAGGAAAAAATTAACTAGCCGTAAAAAACTAGCTTATGGAAGTATATAAGCACTATAGTATATAAACATTAGAATGTATTTGCAATATATAAATATTATAGTATAAACATTAGAATGCATTTGAACATAAACTAGTATATAAACAATAGCAGTTTGAAAACATAAGCAGTATATCAACACTATAGTTTAATATTGAACAAAATAAATTCTAAGAGGCATTTTATCAAACACTTAGAATGCATTTAGGTGAGCGAAAAAAAAAACAATTGTTTCTTCTCATATTCATATCAGTTGCAGAAGAATTACAAAATACAACCATTATAGAACAAAATTATGAGATTACCTTATTCTTGGAGTAGAATTTTTCCTTGTATTTTTGGTTGTAAGAGATGATGGTGTATATATAGACTTGAAGGTAATAAATCTTAATCAAATTTGGTTTACCAAATTCATTAATACAAAGCAAAGAGAGTAATGAAGGAATTAATACAAAGCAGAAAATTGGAAAGTAGAGAGTATGGTAGCTTGAAAATAGAAGAAACAGTTGAAAAGAAATTAAAGAGGGCAATGAAGGAAAATTGTAAGAACCAAAATATCATAAATGCAGAATTGATTCTTGCTAACCTCAAAAGCTAGGAATTGTAGCTTCTATTGGAATTGCTTCTAGGAGAGTAGAATTGATTTTGGAGAAAAAACCCAAACAAGAAAATAAGACCACTTTTAAGTTTAAAGGAATAAAACGTGAGTTTGGGGCTTCAAGAAGCCAATCCAAACATAGCTTAAATCTCTTTCAGTTAGGAGGTAGATGAACCACTTGAAACTATTTAAGATATGTATTCATGAATCCTTTATTAACCATTTGAATTCTTATTATTATTTATTTATCCATGTGTGTTATTCTTTTCATCTTTTAATCAATTAAGGAATGAATTTGAGTTGTAAACCACTATTGGGAAATAAATTTCTAACCGGATATAGGATAAATATTTGTTAGGTGATTGTTTTAAAACTATCGAACCATGAATATGTGATAGAGAAATTAGTAATAGAGTTCCATGTAAGGGAGTTTTCTTCTTTATTTTATTTATTTTTCTTTCACAATTTCCTTAATATTCATACATCATAACTTCTTTAAGTTTCTCAATAACTTCGTTGAACTTTTTGTACTTCACATATCAATATATTGTCATTTAGTTTCAAACTTTTCCTTCTTAGATTTCTCTATCGTAAAATCGCTTCATTGTTAAGCTTGCTACTATTATTTTTAACTCAATTTTGTATTCATATGACAATTGTTGCTACCTTTGTTACTAGGTGGTGAAACCTCGGTTACTAGGTTGTGGCACCTCTGTGTCGGGCACCCAATGTCAGTTCTATGGGTGCGAGAGAAAATATTCTCCGGTGGTATTGATCGTATTATTTTCTCCTCTCCCCACTTATTTGTTTATTACAGATTTATTTTATTGTAGTTTTTGAGAATGAACACCCACTATGTAATTCTGCTCTTTAATTCATTTCATTTGAGGTTGCATTTAGGATGAATTTGAGTTTCATATAAGTTTGCCATGTTAGTCTATAAACAAAGTTAAGCTTTATTTGTAATCTCTGATCCATAACTCAATTTTAGTTTTCCATAGAAAGTTTGTTACAATTCAGTTACACTTTCTCTCTCTTTCATCTTCATCATCTTCATCTTCTTCCTTTTTGTGCACCAATAATTGGTATCTAAAACTCTGGTTTGGATCCATGGGAACCACCAAGAGAAACATGAGTGAACGGTCGGGCGTGTGTGATTGATTTTGTTTTTTGAATTCATATTGAGTTTACGATTAGAATCGTGATAGAATCACATTTTCTTATTTTGCGGGATTGGGAAACACGAGTGTTTGGTGAGATCTGAGTGAAATCTTGCACAAGATCAAAGATAAACTGTGGAAACGGTAGCTTAAATACGAAGCATCCAGTATTTTATGGAAAGAACTGGAATCGATGGATGGTTCAGTTGCATGTGTTGTTTGGCGCTCAAGATGTTCTTGATCTCGCCAATGATGATTATGTAGCGGTTGCAGCGGATGCAACTGAGACACAAAGGAACATGTATAGAGAGTTGAGGAAGAAAGATCAAAAAGCTATGTTCTAGATCCATTAGTGTGTGGATGTGAATGTGTTTGAGAAGATTGCATATTCGCCAACAACAAAGGTTGTGTGGGACATACTGGTATGTTGCTATGGAGGTGAAGCATCAGTGAAGAAGGTGAAGTTTCAGTCTCTACTTAATCAGTATAAGAATCTCAACATGAAGAACAATGAGAAGATACCAGATTATATCTCCAGATTGATTTTGATAAAAAAAATGAGATGAAGTCTTGCGGAAGGACTCTTTATGAACAAGTAATCATTGAGAAGGTACTGAGATCTCTTACTCCTTAGTTTGGTTACATTGTTATAGCAATTGAAAATTCTAAGAATCTGAGCACCATGAGAATTGAAAAGTCGTAGAGCAGTCTATAGGCACAAAAGTTGCATATGACTAAGAGAACCTCTGAAAGAGAGGTAGAGCAGGCTCTAAAGGCATCTTCTGGTAAGAAGAATCAGAAGCAGTCTTGGTTTGGCGCCAAGAAGAGACATGGTGGTGGTTATGAGAAGTTAGAAGTCTCAAACTCTGATGAGAAGAAACATCAAAAAGGAAATGAGAAGTTTGACAAAAAGAAGGTTCAATGTTACTGTTGTAAGAAGTTTGGTCACCTTGTTGTTAACTGTTGGTCAAACAAGGAATGGGAATCAGAAGAAGCAAACATAGCCATAGGGAAATCTGATGGTGAACATGTGCTATTGATGGCTTCTGAGTCGGATGGTGGATATTTGGTAGACTAGTGGTATACGGACACTGCCTGCTCAAATCACCTAAATGGAAACAAACAATGGCTGATTAATTTTGAATATAGAAAGAGGACAAAGATTAGATGTGATGGCGATACGTATCTAAATATTGAAGGAATGAGAAATGTCAAGGTCAGAGTGAAGAATGATAAAATTGTTCTTATCAAGGATGTTTGGTATGCTCCTGGCATGAAGAGAAATGGCTTAGTGCATAAGGTGTTGAATGTGAAACTGAGTTTTTGCACAAGAGACTGGGGCATATGAACTTTAGAAGCTTAGGGAATCTGATTTATAATAAGCTGATACATGACATTCCTAAGATTGTGAAGCCTAAGAAGTCATGTGAGATATGCATGAAAGGTAAGAAACCTATATTTCCATTTGCATCAGAAGTGGCTCCAAGAGAAAAACATGCCTTATGAGTAGTGCATTATGATGTATGTGGACCATTTGAATAACCTTCACTTGGAGGAAACAAGTACTTTGTGTCATTTGTGGATGAGTTCACAAGAACGACATGGGTAACACTCATAAAGTTTAAGCATGAGGTGTTTGCTGAGTTTCAGAAGTTCAAGGTGAAGGATAAAAAACAAAGTGGTCAGAAGATGATAATTCTCAGAATTGATGGTGGGTGGGATTACAACTCTAAAGAGTTCATAGGTGTAGTGCCCCAAAATTTTCCTCCCCACTTTTTTCATGTCGCCATCCAATCACTTGACTAAGGTTCAGTTGCATACATTAATAACTCATGCATAAGCACCATTCATTACCATGGATTCCAAATGCTTGGCTTGTGAGGCTAGGGTCAGTTTGTGTAATAACTTGGCTTGGACTTGCACCAAGGCTCAAGGGCCTCCAAAACCCCAAACCTCCTAAGGATGTGGATCATGGAGCTTTGGCTTTGTTTAAGCAGTATCTTGATTGATTCAAAGACATGGATTGAAGGCTATGTTTCACTAAACCTTAATCCAGGAAGATGTGTCCTAATGGGCCTCATGGCTTGACTTTTCATCTGGTGATCTATGGGACATACATTCACGAAGACCTCGTTATGGCATTCCTCAGGGTATGAAAACCCTAATGGTGGCTCCTAACCCTAATCTCATGTGATCTTTCACTCAGTGTGTGTTTCACTTAGCCTCCTATGCTTGATCCATTCATTTTGTCTCCTTGGTTGTGGTTCCATCCTATGCTTGATCCATTCATTAGTCATCTGATCATTGTTATGCCACTATTGCTTGGTCCATAGGTCTTGCTAAGGTTTATGTTTCTTTCTTTCATGAGTCAACTGTGGATCTTGGGTCTAAGTTTATGCAAGCCATTTCAAATTAGTTCATACAGGTCATGTCTATCCATACCTAATTTCAAATCATGATCATATAATCCCAAAATTCAATCCACTTCAAGTGACATATTCATGTATTAAGTCAATTCATTTTCATTCAATTGGCCAACTCCATTCATTTTCATCCATAAAATATTCATTACATACAAAAAAATGCAAAAAATGTATGTGGACCAAATGTTGACTTTGGTCAACAGTTGACTTTTTGGTCAACTTTGACCAAAGTCAACTCAAACCCTTTTTGTCATCCTAAACTCCCAAATTTCCCATCCTAGTTATAATCCTATATTCCAAATTCATGTCAATTTTTATTGTTGGCCATTTTGTACTTGGAAGCATCAAAAGCAAACTTGACCACTTGTGTTCAACCACCATGCCCATGTCCCAACCTTTCTCGTCTTTAAACTTCGGTCACGTTTATATCTCAAAAACTTTCTATACATTAACATCACATCCATTGAAAAATTCAATTTTGGAAGTTTCAGCTCTGTGAGCCGACTCATGACTCGAAGCAAAACCTTCGGGTCCAAACAGGTCGAGTCATAGGTCGACCAAATTCTGGGAAACCTGAATGAGTTGACTCATCCACTCCTTACGTCGACTCATTTCCCATTTTCAGTTGAACCATGTTGCTTCGGGTCCGAACAGGTCGAGTCACAGGTCGACCCAATTCTGGGAAACCTAAATGAGTCGACTCATCCACTCCTTACGTCGACTCATTTCCCATTTTCATTTGAACCATATTGCCATGGGTCCGAGCAGGTCGAGTCATAGGTCGACTCAACCCTGAAATAAACTCTATTTGAGTCGACTCATCCCTTGTTTGAGTCTACTCATCGCTTGTTTTACATAATTTTTTGCAAATGGACCAAGTCAGGTTTAACATTTGGGCAAGATGCAAACCATAAACCTCATGGGGCCTAGTTACACTGCTATGAGATTTGGACATGTAGGTTGAACATGAACCCCTGTCATCGAAGATAGCCAAGGATTGCAAATGTGCCAAACTGAAGTCCAGAAGTGTGCCCACGGGTGTATTCACAGGTCAATCATACAAAACAAAGGCACACATGCATGAACACCAGGAAACCATGAGCATAACAACCATGAAGCAATGTTGTCGAATCATACCTGTAGGCAGGACCAAACACCAAGCCTATTTACATCAACCTTTGGTCATCACCAATGCACCATGACAGCTCGCATAATATGAGCTTAGCATTAAGTTCCAAGAAGATAGCAATACAAACCTCTACAAGTCAAAATCCATACCAGAGTTTGGCTCATAGAAGATTCAACATGTTATAGCATCACACTTGAACTGCCATTTACCTACAGCTGCAAGTCATCCACACTTGAGCCAAGTAAATAACATGTCATAAATAAAACTTCAAAGCCAAATCCACTTGAAGTCATCCTGCTATAACCAATCACTATAGGAATCACTCAAATCCAATCAAATAACCAATTTTGGATCATATAATTAACTCCCAACTCAGTGAGTTAATAGCAAACTCACTGAGTTCATTCCAAATAACTCCTAAGTTGACTCCTAACCTGACAATAACTAACTCCAAGCCACATTAATCATAAACCTAACCACTATAAAGTCACATATCCACCATCATTTTAGGGGAGTTTGGCAATCATCACCTTCAATCCTCTGCAATCATTTTCAAATCTCTTTCCCTCTAACACTCAAAGCTCAATTTCTAAAATTCCATTGAAGCTTCAAGAAGAGAGAGCTCAACCTCATCACACTACAGAATTTTGGAAGAAGAAGAATTGGAAGACAAAGCAAATCAGAAGAAGATAAAGGCAATACCGTACCTGTTTGAAGAAGTGATTTTTCGTTTTCATCTTCTCCAATCAACACTCGTTGGAGCAAGTCTCAGCTTCGGAGGTAGGTCCATCTTCTCTGTTTCTTCACATTTCGATTGCCATGTTGCACCTTGCGTTGAGGTAATTCAAAGCTACAACACCATGAGCTCTGGATTTCATTTATGGACGCGTAATTAGAGATTGAGTTTCTTAGGGTTCTTGAGGATTTGGGATCGATGGTGGACTTAGGCCAAAAATTAGGGGATTTGGAGGTTGGATTCTTGATCAGGAGGTGGAGACGAAGATGGAGGTGAGTCCATTGTCCATTTCTGATGGCCACCACCGCCGGAAGAGATTTTCGGCGCGGTGGCTCACGGCGATATTCAGGCGAGGTGAGAGGAAGTAGCCATAGTTAGAGCGCGCGCTTACAACTCCAAATTCTGTTAGATTGCTTGTGTTTGGGCTTGTCACATTCCAAGCCCAATGCAATACCCTCTCACTCCCATTACCTTGTTGCACCCCCTGGCCGAAAAGAACCTATTTAGCATTGGGCTTTGGTAACTGAAGCCCATACGCTTAGACTCTATCTCACCCTCATCTTCCAGCACACACACAAACCAGGCCTACACCCTCTCTGTTCTACAAAGGCCCATTCCCTTTTCTTTGTTTTGTTTGTTATTTGGTTTTGTTAACTAGATTAATTTTGGTTAGTAGAGTTTAGGTTAATTAGATCAATTAGGAGTTAATTAGAATTTCTAAAAATATTAGAAAGATTGTAAGGTTTATTAAAATTCTTGATTTAGATTTCAAATTAGATTTAATTAGAGATTTTTAGGAATATTAACAATTTTAGAAATTGGAATATTTTAGAACCTAATAGCATTTTAGCAATAGAATAGTTTAGAATTTAATTGAGCTTAACTAGATTTCTATATTTGATAACCATAAAATTATCAAAAGACCATTTTATCCTTTAGGGGTAATTTTGGACATTTTTACCCATATAATCACATGCTCCTTTAGGAGTAGAATTTAACATAGATTATTAATCCAAAGGTCTTAACATTAACATGATCCCTTAGGATTTTCTACTATAGCATGATCCCTTAGGATAGCTTGATTAATTCTAACCTTTAGATTAGGACTAACCTAGTTCCCTAAATCATTTAAAACCCTCCGATTTAAATTGATCAAAAGCAATTTTGATCAATTAAATCCTTTGAACTTGTATAATCCCACAGTCTAAAGTGAGTGACCAAAAGACCCTTGGCCACTTAATAAGACTTCTATTCTAAGCTGTGGAGCTCGAAGCCTCAAGTCAAGATCTTCAATCAAGGCATCCTCGGTCATATCAAGCAGCGAATTATACAAGATAAATCAAAGGTCAA
This sequence comes from Lathyrus oleraceus, assembly GCF_024323335.1. Lineage (NCBI taxonomy): Eukaryota > Viridiplantae > Streptophyta > Magnoliopsida > Fabales > Fabaceae > Lathyrus > Lathyrus oleraceus. The sequence goes on from NC_066582.1 coordinate 463,172,097, forward strand.
CATTTGGTAAACACGATTCAATTTGTACGAAATGAGCCTTAAGTAATAGGGAATGACGAGATAGAGTCTCTCCTATCCTCGTCTAGAGTAACTTTGCGTATGGGGCGTATGCCCCGATATTCAAAGAGTTCGCCCTTATTCATAGACTTTTGTATAATACGGATCGATTAAACTACCAAGCCTTCTTCATACAAGGCAACATCAATACAAGGATCAACGATGAAGATTCTTTGCCAGTAACTTGTCAACTAAGAGAAGTATCACGCGCTACGAGCCTTAAGTAAAAGGGAGTGACAAGACGGAGCATCTCCTATCCTCGTCTAGAGCGAATTTGCGTATGGGGCGTATGCCCTAGATATTCAAAGCGTTCTCAATTATTCGTAGACTTTAGTGTGATTTTTATTAATCGACTGTCAAGTCTCTTATCGCTTCACTCTATTATTTTCATCCTCCATTTCTATTCAATCATTCAATCACTTTCTTTTGCCTTCAATCACCTTGCTTTCAGCCCTAGTAGGCTGAACTACAAAAGCTCTGATTTCTTTATTGCACTATAAGGATATGTAGGCAGGAGAATCCAAATTCTTCGCGAGCTACCTTATTTATCGATCTTCCCTTATTTATCAATCTACCTTATCTATCAATCTACCCTATTTATCAATTAATCTTTCTTCATTCATTCAATAAATACCATCCTTTTGAGATCAATCATACTTCTTCTTGGACTCCTTGTCTATCTGTTTGGGATATCTTAACGACAATTCATCTCCTCAATCGAGAGTTGTTTGGGACTGCGCCCAAACACTTAATTCAATCTTTATTTTTGGCTTTACCCTATAGTGGCGGTCTTACTAGCCCACGTATTGGTAAACGCCTACCTTGCTCTTCGATTCAGAGTTTATCTCCTTCTTGGATCCAAAATACTATTCTTATTTGATCTCGAACTGTTTGTTACCCATCCAGTGATACACTATTCCTTGTACTATACAGTACTACAATCATTCCTCGAATTGGTGTTTGTCTTGTGAGTCCCCCGTCGCTTAGACAAATATCTCTCTGCCCTTATTTCATGGCAGTTAACCTCTGAAATTGGGTTTGTCTTGTGAGTCCCTGTTGCTTGGACAAATACCTCTTTGATACCATTCTATTGGTACAAATTATACTTTTCATCACTGTATGTCTCTTTCTATTCTCGTGGTTCCGAACTACGATTGCTCTGACTTTCTCATTGCATGATGAGAATATGTAGGCACGAGGACACGAATCCTTGGCGAGCATACTCCTAATCATTCATCCTTCCGCCTTAGGGCACCACTCATATCTTTCACTATTCAGTATCTACCTTCGATCATAAATCGTTCACCTAGTGACATACTATTTATTTGATATCGAAATACACTTTCTTTGGGAATTCCATATACACCCTTTCAGGACACCTAACGAAAGTCTGCAATTCTACCTAGAGTTGTTTGGGCTACACCCTCAAACACTTAATTCCTCTTTTTTGGCTAAACACCCTATAATGGCGGTCCTACTAGTCCATGCATCGGTTAAAGTTGTTTCCCTCTATGGTACAAATCTCATTTCTCTTATGGATTCCAATACACTTTCACCTTTCGATTTCAAACAATACTTCTTCAGTCACTTATCACCAAATATTCAATTCTATGACTTTGGTCACTTCATTCCGTTCATCTCCATGATACCTCCATATTTTATCTTACTTCACTCCATGTGAAATACCAGTTATCTTTGAGCCAAACACACGACCTCTTTGCGCTCCTTCTTGCGTCACCTTGTGAACTAAGAGATGTTTGGGACCATGGCCAAACACTTATTCGAATTTACCCTATAGTGGAGGTCCTACTATCCCGTGTACTAGTAATAGCCACCTTACTCTTGGGTTCATCTTTTCACCCTTGTTCGAGTTCAAAACACTATTCTTTGGTTCATACTATACCTTTATCACAATTATTTTCATCTCCCGCCATTAGTTCTTTGAACTATGGAGCTCTGAATTCCTCAATGCACTATGAGGACACGTAGGCATGAATGCCCCAATCCTCATCGAGCACTTTATCTATTCTCCTTCCTTTTCCCATTCTTTTGCGAGTAATCTTTAGATGTAACACCTATTCTAACGAGAACAATAAAAACGGTCCCCATGGAGTACCATGGATGTTTAGGGTGCTAACACCTTCCCCTTGCATAACCGACTTTCTTACCCAACATATCTCTTTCCCCCGGGTTTTATCGATGTTTTCCCTTTCCTTTTGGAATAAATAAAGTTTGATGGCGACTCTATTGTATGTTCGAGCGTGTGATACATTCGGGTATATTTCCGCTAGCCTTAATAGGTTCTTTGAGGAGAATGGAATTGAGCATGAAGTGACTGCTTCATACACTCTTCAGCATAATGGTATTGCTGAAAGAAGAAATAGAACTTTGCTTGATCTGACAATGAGTGTGCTGGAAGAGAAGAAGCTACCTCACACCTTGTGGGGAGAAGATGTTTCCACTACAACATATGTGCTCAACAGGTGTCCAACTAAGAAGTTGAAGGAAATTGTTCCTTTTGAGAAGTGGATTATAGATAAGCAAAGGGTGAGCCATCTGAAGGTGTTTGGCTCTGTTTGTTATAAAAATGTTCCAGATGCTAAGAGAAGGAAGTTGGATGACAAAATAAGAGTTATGTTGCTTGTACGGTACTATAGTACATGTGCTTATAAGCTTTACTATTCTGTCACTAACAAAGTTGAATTCAGTAGAGATGTCGTTGTAAAGGAATCAAAGGTGTGGGATTGGAACAAGTCTCAATCCAACTTTGGTGCATTATTGAAACTTGAGTTAACTTCTAAAGATATTTAGACTCTGAAAATAATCTGCCTCTGAAGGAAATTTTGAGTCTGAAGAAGAGTCGAAAGATGAGTCAGAGTCTGAAGGTGACTTTGATGATGAGGAAGACTTTGTAGGTGAATCTGAGTCCGATCCAGATTCTAATGATGACCCAAAATATGGTGTTAATCATGCCTCTGAACATAGTTCAGTATCTGATATTGTTCCAGCATCTGAAGAAGATTTTGAACAAGTTCAAAGACCACAAAGAATCAGATAAATACTAAGAAGATTTTTAGAGTTTGACATTTTGCAAGATACTGAGATAGACTCTAAAGGGGAAGTCATTCAGGGTGCCATGTTGGTAGACTCTGAATCAATAAGTATAAAAGAAGCTCTCAAGAAGAAAGTATGTTTGAAGGCCATGAAAGAAAAAATTGAGGCTATAGAAAGAAACAATACTTGGAAGTTGACCGAGCTTCCAAAGAACAAGAAATCCATCACTATCAAATGGGTTTACAAGGTGAAACTAAAGCCAGATGGGTCAATTGGAAAACATAAAGCAAGGTTATTAGCTAGAGGATTTATACAGAAATATGGACTAGATTACTTTGAGGTGTTTGATCTTGTAGCTAGACATGAAACAATCAGATTGATGATTGTTATAACTGCTAACATGAATTGGCCTCTGATGCATTTACATATGAAATATGCATTTCTGAATGGTCTTTTATAAGAGGAAGTTTATGTATCACAACCTCCTGGATTTGTGAAAAAGAATCAGGAAGGGATGGTATACAAGTTTCCTAAAGCCTTGTATGGAGTGAAACAATATCCTAGAGCCTGGAATCCTAAAATTGATTCATTTTTAAGCTTAAAGGGTTCGGGAAATGTGAGACGGAGTATGGTTTTATGTTCAACATACATCTGATAGAAATATGATTCGGGTGTGTCTTTATGTTGATAACATATTGCTAATAGAGAGTTGTTCATATGAGGTAACTAAGTTCAAGAAGGTGTTGATGAATGAGTTTAAGATGATTGATATAAGGAATATGACATATTTTATAGGGATGGAGATTATGTACTCTGACAAGGGTATAATCTTGCATCAACTGAAGTATGAACTTGAGCTTCTGAAGAGATTTGAGCTGGTGAATTGCAAATATACAATCACACATGCTGAGACAAACCACAAGTTGGATTTTGATGTTGAGGGTGATGATGTCGATGCTAAAACTTTTAAATAGTTGGTAGGCTCATTGAGATATCTCTGCAATATCAAACCTGATATTTGCTATGTAGTTGGAATTGTTAGTAGGTTTATGAACAAACCAAAGTGGTCACATTACCAAGCTTCTGTTAGGATACTAAGGTATGTTTGGGGAATCTAAAGTATGGATATTTGTTTCCTCCTGGTGCTAAAATTGGATCAGAGATGATGTGTTATTCAGACTCTGATTGGTATGGAGACAGAGTTGACAAAAGAAGTACTTCTGGATATCTTTTCAAGTATCTATGAGGTCCTACTTCTTTGTGCTCTAAGAAGCAACCAGATGTTGCTTTGCCAACCTGTGAAGCTGAGTAAATTGCAGGTGCTTTGACTTCTTGTCAAGCTATAAGAATTCTGAACTTGTTGCAGGATCTGAAGATCAAGATGAGCAAGCCTGTGAAGTTGATGATTAACAATAAATCATATATAATCCTTTCTAATAATCCAATGTTGCGCGGAAGAAGAAAGCACATTGATACACAATTTCATTTTCTGAGGAACCAGGTTCAGAACGGGGAGCTCGAAAATGTGCATTGTAGCACTGAGAAGTAGTTCGCAGATGTTCTGACCAAAGCAATAAAGAATTATCACTTTATCCAGCTTAGGGATGGAATTGGTGTAGTTGATTTTAATTAGATGAATATTTATTAAGGGGTGGTGCTAGTTATAATTCATTTCATTTTAAGTTGCATGTAGTATGAATTTGAGTTTTATTTAAGTTGGTTATGGTAGTATATAAACAAAGCTAAGCATAATTTGTAATCTCAGATCCATAACTGAATTTTAGTTTTTAAAAGAAAGTTTGTTACGATTCAGTTACACATTCTCTCTCTTCCATATTCATCATCTTCATACTTTTCCTTCTTTTACACCAACTTGGTAGGAGTTACGAGTTTATGGACTATTGTTTCTTAGACTCTCTCATTCTTTTGTTGGAAATTCAAGTATAGACGAGGTTTATTTAATAACCTCCAAGGGGAAATGTAGTAATTTCTACTGTGAAGTGTATGCGACATAATGTGGGCCTCAACTATATTTTTACGTCTTCCACTTACTTAGAGTATGTGCAGTGATACTTGCATAGCCCATATCCTTATGTGGGGAATCCCTCAAAATTGGACTTATATGTACCTTCTCTTGACGATCGCATTTGTGGATATTATCTCGACTGTTGATTCCGGATGTATGACATTTTGTATCAAGATTACAAGTTTTGGGTTTGTAGCGGTAAATTCATGACCATCAAGCTATGGATAAGCTTAACGTCAATAAAACCAGAGTCACCACCGCGCTTTTATTGTTTCCAAAGGAAAAGGGAAAGGTACGAACAAAACCCAAAGATAAGAAGTTTTCAAATCAAAACTAATAAAATGTCAGAGATTACAGGTAAGGGGGTTGGTTACACAGAGGGAAGGTGTTAGCACCCAAAGTATCCTAAGTACTCCTAGGGAGCCCTTTTTGTGTGCATATGTTTTTGGGTATAAATGATATTTGATAAAATAGAGTGTGGGGACGAGAAAAGAATTCATTGATTATATATTTGTGTTTGACAAGACCTTTGGTCTGATGCCTACATACCAACGTGAAAATGAGGGATCAAAACCCTATAGCTTGCGGTGAAAATTTCAAAGAGGTTGGTGAATTGCTTTTAACAAAAGTTTAAGTAAAAGGGGCATAAGAGGACAAATATTTGAATGGAGTTGTTAGTTTTTTTTTTGTCTTTTTAAATTCAAGTCAATATGGTTAAGTTTATTTACAAGTTTGATTTAAGATTTTTTTTTTGAAAACTCACTAGCATAAGGCCAAAGTTTCTAATCATTAAACCATGTCTAAGTTTAAAATCACAAGCAAAGAAAGTTTTTGAGAAGAGGGAGAAGTTTTGAAATTTAAGAAGTGGGGGGAGATGAAGAGGATATCCTAAGCACAAATTAAAAGTTAAGAGTTGAAAAGATCTGACCAATGGAATGCAATCCATCAGACAAGAATGTCATATAGAAACCCATTTTCCTTTGGACTTTAATCAAGCAATAAGAAATAAGCAATAAGCAATAAGCAATAAGAAATATCCAGACATCATGAAGATCAAGGCATCAAATAAAGATAGCCACGTCTAAGCAAGCACTCCAATAGCTAGCAGTCTTCATTATCTTCCAACATATCATATGAAATATTCCTTGATCAACTCAAAACAATCATCAAACATAGACAATAATAACAAAATAACAATTAAGCACAAAGATAGAGTAGCAGATGAATCCAAGGAATCCTCAAGTCTTGCATTAGATGAATGCACAATTCAAGATAACTCAGTCTCAAATGTTAGTATTAGCCAAGTCCTTTTAGCACAGGGAATGTTGCCTAATTCTAAGTCCAAAAGTTTAGATCAAGTCCAACAGTCCACCAAATATTTTTTAGGTTTTTTGTTGTTATTAGATGTTTTAAGGTCATAAGACCATAAACAAAACCAACAGCAAGCAAACAATATATTTAATCATAAGATATGGCTCAAATGAGCAAAGTGAAAATAGCTTGAAACATAAACAAGTTACATGAAATGTAAATGGCAATGGATGATAAATGACTGAAATTTAAATTGCATAATAGTAAATGACTTGAAAGTAAAGCAATATTAACAAGAGTTGGTCAATGGTTAGTCAAATGTTAGTTGTGAATTTTAATTGATTAAGTCATTCTTTTGAGAACACTCAACCATTGATTCACAAGTATGGATCCTTAAACCAAGACATCTTCCATGAGAAGGGCTCCAACTTGGATAATTCAACAAGTATGCCACTAGCTCCCATGAAAGGAAAAAAGGTCAAGTCTCCACACAATGCCATGAAGAATGGGAGACTTACAATCTCACTTACTAGAATGTTATGCCTTGAGGGTCAAATTTAGCTCTATGTTAAGCAATCGTAATTGGACTTATGTAGAAGTCACAACTATCTGAGGTCGGGCAATAAAAATATAGGTGTTAATGCATGTTAGATATTTGGTATAAAGAACCAAACTCCTAAAACATACCACACACTAAAGGAAAATGGGAGAGACCTATCCCAGTCATACTTGTATTGAATCATCTGACACAAGGTCATTGATGAATCAATTAGCCTTTAGACATTAGAGATTTCATTGGTTAAATGAGGGAATGGGGAAGAATATGGATGAATATGAAGAGGGAAGGGGAGATAGAGACACAAATTGATCATAAAAGGAATTTCATCTAATCAAAATCATCCATTCATTTTGGGATATGAAATGTATATTTCATCAATCCCCTAAATCCAATGGTTTTGATCCAACAAAAGTCAACTCAACCATGACCAAGGCCCAAACAGAAAGTCAAACGTCACAGGACCATAAAAATGGATCAACATAAATTTTAAACATTTAATCAATTAAAAAACAATTTAAAAATGAATTAAAATACATTTTAATTTGGACAAAACCTCAAGTCCCTTCAAAACACCAAATGAATGGCCAAGGGATTTATCCTAGGTCAAACAATTTCAAAGAACCTTAGACAAAAAATTTCACAATTTTTAGAAAGTCAAAAGTATTTTTAAATAATTAAAAATATGCATAAAAACATTTAATTGATGAAAAATACCAAAGCTAATTCAAAAAATAATTTTAATTTAGAAAAAATAATTTTTAGAAAGCTAATTCTAATTCAAAAAATAATTTTTTGGTGAAAGTTCCATATTTTTTGGATTAAAAATGGATTTATTATGAATTAAACAAAATAAAGCATTTAACTGGAAAATCAGAAAATATGAAAAATCAGTGCCCATCAGATATCCCTCATTAATTGAGGTGGCAGATCTGATGGCCACGCGTGTGGTGTCCACCAAACACACTAGTCAAACACGCTTCAAACATGGTCATGCAAACCAAAGGTCATGATTAAAACGTTTAAACATGATCAAAGGGATGGGAGAGTGTCAACACACCCCCGGAGCTAGGGCTCCGGTCATCTTCTCCGGTGGATCTCACCGGACTGGTCCACCACCAACCTTCACTAAAATAAAAAGTGCATATACTAATTTGAAGAGAAAAATGCAGGAGTCCAAATTTGCCCTCAAAATTCTCCAATTCTCATTATATTGAAAGATACGTGGAATTGAAAATTGAGGAGTATAAACTTAGTTACTTCGATTTGACCCTAAAGCAACTCAATCTTGTTGCCAACATTGGTAGGTCTTCAGACAACCAAAGATCAAGTAAAATGATGGAGAATTGAGGGAGAATCGAAGAAGAGAAATTTCACAAAAATCACCTTCTGTTTGCAGCAATGGGGCTTGATCTCTCTTCCAATTTCCTTTGTCTTGCTTCTACCAACTTGCTAGAAGTGAATTGAATGCAAAAGTGGCTTGAACCCTTGGAGTTTCAAATCCAAAATATAAGGGGAATTGAAACTCGATTTCAATAGAAATCCTCAAGGTGTTCTATCAATGGAGGGTGGGGGAGATTGCATATCAAAGCTTGGGCCAAGGGATCCCTTTTCTGAGCTCGAGGGAGATGTACTTATAGGCTACCAAGTACTTTTCACACACTTCCATTCAAAAATCCAATAATAGCAATGTTCTCATGCATGCTTGCATGGGTGTGTACAAAGCCCAACCAATGATGTCAAAAGATTCAAACTCAATTCCAAATGACGCTGAAACAAAATCAAGGGACCATGCAATGTTGAAATGAAAATTGATTACAAATGTTTCCAAATGGGGCCATGCATTACACCCATGCACAAGTCCATCAAAATATTCCAAATGCCATGATCTTGGACTTTTTGGAAAGGTGACATCAAGGGGAACAACTTTCATGTTGAACACTTTTCCATTTGAATCTTGGATCGTGATAAAATCTGAGGTGGAAGTTTGAGAAATCAAACATAGTTGAAAATTTTCTAAGTACAAAGTCAAATGACCACTTCTTCCATCTTGAGTAACTTTTCCTATGAGCTTCAAATGGAAAAACTTCCTTCATCAAATTTTGTCACAAATTTAACCTCATTTGTATTTGGAATTAGGGAGTTATGCATTTTAGAAGTTGAGGAAAATTGCTTGTTCAATGGTAATGACCCAAAATGACCTATAATGTTTCCTCTTGGCACATGCCCTTTAAAGTTGAATTTGAAGTTTCTCAAAGAATAAAAGTTATAGAGGACATCTTGAAATTGATCATAAAACTCGTATGGCCTTCATATCATAACAATTGAGAAAGTTATGGTCCTTGGAAATTGACCTCCTAACTAAGGCATTGACAAAATGACCTATAATCTTTCACCATAAGAAATGACTTTCCAAGCAAAACTAGATCTTAACCTAAACATGAAAGTTGTTTTTAATGTCATAAGGAGTAAATTTTCTCTTGAAATCATTTTCATATGACAAAACGTTTAGGAGATAGGGTCTAGTGAACCCCAGTTTTGACCAGTTGGCTTTCTCTGGTCAACCACCATGAACCAACTTGCAAACTTGAAGTTCTCTTGATATTTTGAACTCATGGAGTATAATATATGCATAAGATGATATATAATAAATTATCCGTTGATATATTTGATCAAATGTTGAAGAAACTTGTTGAGGAAGTCACATAAGACACCTAGATGAATTAGGGCTTCCAAGGCAAACAAGCTTCAAACTCTTGATGAATTCTTGATCAAAATGATAAATGAAGATTATGGGGATCCATATATGATGTCTAGAACCAATGTGAACCATATCTTGATTGATCTCCTTGCATTGAGGGTCTCAAACCCTAGTTGTGAGCTTGATGAGGCATTGGTGGATGCACACACTACCTACAAAAGAAATAAAACTATACATTGATATATTTTTGGTATTTTTATTAGTAAACAAATAAAAATAAAGTGTGATACAATCCAATGTGCTTGGTGATCTCTCCCAATACAAACCCAATGAATAAGGGGTAAGGAAGATGCCAAGGTGTGATCCCAAAGCCAATGCAAATGATGAGATAGCATGAGGGATCTTAGAGTCAAAATTGGGGTCTTACAGGGTTCCCCTCAACTTCTTTATCAAACAATTATTGAAGAAATTTTCCTTGGCCCATTTCCAATTTTTTGCGAGTTGTTACGCCTATATTCGTGGATTACTATTGTGCCCCATATTTCCGTTTTCTCCATAACATCCCATCTTAAATGGCAGTTTATTGGGGGCCATAAAGGTTTGGTTTAGTTTAAGCAAAGCATGAAGAACTTTAAACCTTTACCGCTTCGACATATTGATTTTAAGTATCAGTATGTAATCATTAGGCTTTTAGAACCAACTTCTTACAAAATTATTTGTGCCAGTATTATGTCTCTTCCCATGAGCTCTTATATTTGTTGATTTTAATTTTTTCTTTAAAAGTGGTTAGAAGTATAGTGGTTGTATTAAACAAATCACACTGTAGTGATTTAAATTATCAAATCAACCGGAAATGAGGAATATAACTTATATCTAACAATTACTATTTAATTACAAAATGAGTTTTTTTGAAAGCTTTGTTTAACATAAATCAAAAGAAGTAAAATAAGATAATGTCAAGGATAAATATTTGGATTTAGGTTATAACTATTATGATTACATACATATAAATGATTAATAATACACATTTTAACCATCAGTCAACATTATCACCTAGAGGTCATCAATGTTGTCTATGTCTAAAATAACATCACGACATCAATTGTATTGTTTATTTGATGACATCTCAATGTAATAAATAATACAATATCATTAAATTCCTACGGTATTTGTGAATACATATCTAGATCAATGTTTAGACTATAGCTTATGATAGATTATCACTTAGGTATATATCTAATTAACAACACCTCTCAACATAAACTAAATACACATATCCTGTTATAAAATATAATGACCTTTAAGGCAAAAACACTATTCATCCTTGGTCTAAACTTATGAGACCCTCTCAAAAAATTATAGTTTCAGGAGCATGATACAAGTATAACATACATTAAGAAAAAGAGTAAAGATAAAATATGTTTTGATTGATTAAGATAGGCATAACACCATCATCATATAAAATACATAGAATACATAATAATATACAAACCTAAACTTAAAAATTGTAGAATTAGCTAGGTATATTAATGCTAGCTAGATAAAAGGTGTAGAAGAAGAACCACATTCAAACGATCGCTCAATCATCATCTGCTCCACTCTGAATGTCCTTCAGAGGTGCAAACTCTCTCTCTCTCTCTCTCTCTCTCTCTCTCTCTCTCTCTGATTTTTACTAAACTATATAACTAACTAAAACTATATGAAAATTTATATCTAAAAGAAATTGGTCAATCCCTTATTTATAAAATTTCAAAGTTGTATTCATTCGTTGGAAAAGTTATTATTTTCCCAACAAATTTTCCTTTATATTTACTTAGCATAAAGGGTTCTTAAAACCGCCTTGTATGTCGCCTTAGATTTGCTTGGCAAGTTACATATTCGCCCAATAAATTTGACCTATTTTCCAACCCATTTCTCTATTCTAGATTCGGTAGTTGAGGATGCACTCGCCTAACTAATTATATTTTAACGCAACCAATAATCTATGTCTAAGATTTTTTTGCTCAAATTATTGGCCTAGTGAATTATCCTTTGTTTGGTCTTCAAATATTTGGGCTAATCTCCTTGGTTGGCTCAACTGTTGATCCTTTTTGTGCTTTTTTTGCTCCTTTTAACCGAAAATTATAAAAAAGTAATTAAACATGATCAAAGCATATTTGCAAGACAACTCTGAAATAATCATAAATTGAGGGTATATAAGTCAATAAATGTGTGAATATAATAGTGACAAGTCAGTAAATTATCCACTTATTAACTCTCTCCAATTTGGAATTTTATTTTCCCTTAAACAAAAGTAAGACAAACATCCAATATAGATCTCATCGATATATGATCATACAACTCATGGTTTCAATTGATCATGTTTTTAACAACGTGCATGCATTTTTTAACGAATGAATTTAAGACAATCAAAATGTATTCAAAATAAATTATGTTTATGCATAAATTTCTATAAATCGGAGGATATGACCAAAGATTCCATTTAAAAGATAACCAACCATTCATCTAAAGTTACAAGTATTTCTCTTAGAAGGGTGAATATTTCTCTCTTACCATGCACTTGTGTTCACTTTAGTCATATGGATCAATATCTATATCAATACAAACAAATTATCAAACCATAGATCACTGAGGTCTTTCATATGTTGTAATACGTAGGGCCTAAAAAATTTCATTTTTTGGGGATTTAAACAGACTTAGCTTTAAGAGAGAAATCATATTATCATTTGTCACACTTTGTACTTTCTTTTCGTTTCATTCCTCATTTACCATATTATTTTCATTTTTACTTAGATGATTTTCATTTCTTAGAATTCTTTTTCTTTTTCTTTACTTATCTTTTCCATTTTTAAATTCATTCCTACATCATTTTTTTTCATTTTCCATGTTTTTACACTATTTAGCATGCCTCTCCTCAACTTGCTTAGAACCTCATTATATAATGATTTCTCTCATAATCCTAAAGACAAGAGATTCCATTTTTTCTATTTAGGTTTAGGGTTGTAACTTTTCAAAAAGAATACATTTTCAAAGGGGTACGAGGGATCACTTGGTCACATGTTTTTGTCATAGGCCAGGTGAATTTCTCTCAATAATCAAACAATGCATTGATCCTTTCCATAATTTTCAAACAAGTCTAGAAAATTAAGAAAATGAATCAAAATAACATCAGATCATGCAGTGATAGTTTCACACATTTTCAAAATATAGTGAAAACTCACACAATCTCATCAGTCTGGCTTGTAAATCAAAATGAATGGTTAATCAATTTTATAGCTTTAGTGGAATTATACTTTGGAAAAGCAACGAATTCATAGTTAGGTTTGTATTAATAAATAACCATAAGATTAATAATAGAATCAAACTTTTGGCAAAATATGTTATATTTCATGCAAGTTTGTCTAACTAAATCTAAATGATGGGTCATGTTTCTAAACAGTTAATTTAAACCATGTTAGACACTATTAATCAACAGTTATAATATCAAAGGAAAAAATAAACTAACTAATCCTAAAAATCATTTAAATTATGAGCTAAGAACAAGAACAAAACAAAGTAAAAAACATAAATCTAAGCTAAAATCCTAACTAAAAGTAATAAATAAACAACAGTCAAGAACATAAACACAAACTAAAAGCATTTTAAATGACTAAAAGATTAGATAAATTATGTTTTTGCAGCTTTTAATCTTCTTCCCCCTCCTCTTCGACCTTGCACATCTCCTCATTGCTTCTACTCCTCCTTGTTGAGATGTTTCCTTTTGTAAAAGGTTTGTCCTCATGCATTGAACATAGTGCATTGAAGGTTGTCAGGTCTGGTACGTGGTATGAACGCAATGTTAAGTGATATAGCTGCAAACAATATAATGATGTGTTAAGAGATATTATTACTCGTTCATGAGCATTCAAGTTATCCCAACTGTGGGTGAAACAACCTCGAATGTGAAGGCCCATTGCCTTAAAGTTGGATGGCATATATGTGGTATGAGGAAACTTCCTTTTTATAGATTCTTAACAATATCTTCTAACATAGAAGTCATTACTATATGTACTTATAAGGCACATCGTCGAGTCAGGAATTGACACCTAATACTTTTTGATCCTATGAGGTGAAGATGCATGTACCCGATCTCCTTTAAAAAAAAAATATTTTTTCATTAACATTTTGAAAAATGGGACGTGGTGAATGTAATTGGTCTCCTTATTTCTTATAGGTGTTTTCTTTGGGATATAAAAAAACATGATCTTTGATCAATTTTTTTTTGGTTTATATTTTTGAGTTAAGGGTGGTTAGGGTTTGCTCACGGTGATGAGAAACCTTATTTAATGGTGGTTTTCAGTTGTACGGAGGGTCAACTCACGTGAGGTGAAGACTATGTATTTTATGTATTATATGGTGGGTATAATTATCTATCCATTTGTTCATGGTAGGGAGGAGGTATTTATAGAGGCCCTTGGGCCTATGGTTTTCTAGGGACTAATAATTGTCCCCTCAATCAGTGGGGGACAATTGAATCCCTATTTCATCGGAAGACGTGGATAAGTCAACTGGCTCTGACTTCCCTCTAAATGAGAAACATCTTTCCCCATGTTTCCCATGATCGTGTGAATAGGGAGAACTTAGGAGAAGACATATCCTAATGGAGGGAGGTGTATAAGTGTCGTCCTTGTTGAGGGTCACCACTCTCTGCCCTTACTAGGACCTTTACAAATATATCACTACAGTAGGAAATAAGTTTATGGTTGTTATGCTGCGAAAAAGTAAATGACAAAAAATAAATGACATAAAGTAAATTTTGGAGATTTTGGTGTTAACAGTAAGAATGCTTGATGGGGGTAGATTTCATCATTATGTATCTTGCACATCCATAGGTTAGTAATATGCTCCTTTACTCAACGTATAATACTACCACCTGTTACCCTCATTCGTATCTCATTTAGATCTCCATGTCGTGAGATCAATGTATTCTCAATAGCCGAAATATCAAACTATTAACCAACACAGAACATTAAGTCCTAACAGTCTCAAAGTAGTGAGACACCCCATGATCCTTCTACAATACATGTGGATATTGATCTTATACATATGTCAAGTATTAGTTCTCAATAGATGATAATCTTGGATCTAGTAATGACAAACACATTTCGATGTTAAGTCACACCATGAAAACATATTTTAGGTTGCAAAGATAAAACAAGCATTAAGATTAAAGAGTCGCCAATATTACAACATGAGTAGATTTACATAGGATTCTATGACCTATTTAGTACATGAATATAATTACTTAATCTAATCCCAATAATAGAAATCTTATCTACACTTACACATGGTTTGCATAACAGCTAGCGTTTCCAAAGAAGTTTACTTCGGAAATGGTATCTACCCTGTCACCTGGGTATCGCTTCTCCCTCCAGACTTCCTTTTTTATTCTCCTACTGTAGACCTAAGTGAACCTACTCAAATTTTATACCCATATGATCAACCGAAACTTCCTTTTCATTAAACTGAAAACTTCTATTTATTAGCAAAAGTCTAAATCTCTCGCTGGCTCACCATTCATGCGCCCAAAGCGCATACCTTACTCTGCCACTATGACCATCCAACTTTTCTTATTTAGCAAGCAACACTTATATGTCTTCCACATGCCATTGACCATATTTTCTCGCCCAGTGCACCTCCCCTTCGACTAGCACGCTAACCCTTGCTTCACCATGAAGTACTTGTACCTGGTGATGGCACATAGAACTATTTTTCACCTAGCATGCTTGTAGATTAGGCCTAACAAGCCTTGCTTCTTTAGGGGTTTTCTTTTTCATGTTTTCTTCGTGCTTGTTTGTGATTTTTCAGTTCTTTTCATCTGTCTTTGAAAAATGCTGCAAGAAAAGCCTAACCAGGTGTTTCTTTACTTTTCATAGACAAATCATGGTTTTTGTAACAATTGCTTGAGAAATAATCCAATAAGTTTTGACATATTAAACATAAATCAGACACTTATCAACTCTCCCCAACCTACATTTTTGTTTGTCCTCAAACAAAATTATCAAATTATTCAAAAACGGTTGCATGTTTCTTTCGACATGTTGACTAACTTTGGGTCAAGAGTTTTTGAAATTGTATTTATGGTCTGGTATTATTTTTCAAATGCAAGTTCATAATCAATATCATGATTATCCATGAACCATAACATACATGTGAATATTTTTCTTTACCAAAGTAATATTTTTTAAAAATAAGTCTAAATTAACAGTTAATCATTCATTTGGATCGTGTTCTCACTGAGTATCTCTCAATGGTTAGTGTTTCCCTTAAAGATTCAGATAATACATATATTATAGTAATAATTTGTATTTTGTCTCAGTATTATCACAAAATATATCATCAATCATGGATCACTAAGTTCTTTCTTTAGGTTGTAACATGGTTGTGCTTACAAAACTTATTGGTTTTTCTTTGGATTCAAATACCTAAAGATAAAAGAGCATAAGGTATGTATTTTTCACGTACTTCTCCTTCTCTATTTCCATTTTATTACAACCACTTTTTCTACTAAGGTAGGATGTCCATGAGTTTCAAACATATCAAGTAATTAGCAAGACTAATGCAAGGTATACTTAGCTATTATGCATGTCTACTCTTAGTATTTAAGAAAACATGAGGTGACACACTTATCACTTGGGTAGGCTTTAAGATTTCTGACTAATGTCAAGTGTTTTCTTTAGGCCCTAGAACAATCAAACTTTGAATACAACAAAGAATTCATAATCATGTTTTTTTCATATATAGTTATGCATTGCCTATGAATGAAGCATTTAAAGACAACACGACCTTTCTTCACGCCATTTGATCTCTAACCTTTTGTAGTTTTTTCTTCGTTTTCTTCTTCTTCTTCTTCTCCTTATTCTCATCATACTCATTCTCATTCTCATCCTCATCCTCCTCCTCATCATCATTTTTCTTCTTCTTGTAGTAATTCATCTTTGTTGGTTATGACTAAAACTCAAAGAGCTTCAAATAGTACAACCCAAACAACAAAAAGATTATAATGAGCCGAAACGTGGTCTTTGATTAAGTAAAAATGCTAATTAACCATTAGATTAGATTCAATTTAAATATTACGATATAGAGTAAAGTAAAAGATATATAGATATATATATATATATATATATATATATATATATATATATATATATATATATATATATATATATATATATATAATAGATATATATATAGAGAGAGAGAGAGAGAGAGAGAGAGAGAGAGAGAGAGAGAGAGAGAGAGAGAGAGAGAGAGAGAGAGAGAGAGAGAGAGAGAGAGGAGAGAAGAGAGAGAGAGAGAGAGGGAGAGGAGAGGAGAGGGAGAGGGAGAGGGAGGAGAGAGAGAGAGAGAGAGAGAGAGAGAGAGGAGATGTAACAAGAGTCTCGTTCACTAACGTCACCCACTTCTAGAGACACTTGATATATATATATATATATATATAATATATATATATATATATATATATATATTATATATATATATATAATATATAATATATATATATATATATATATATATATATATATATATATATATATAGATAGATAGATAGATAGATAGATAGATAGATCAGAGAGATGTAATAAGAGTCTCGCTCACTAACGTCATCCACTTCTAGAGACACTTGAGAGAGAGAGAGAGATGTAACAAGAGTCTCGCTCACTAACGTCATCCACTTCTATAGACACTTGAGAGAGAGAGAGAGAGAGAGAGAGAGAGATAACAAGAGTCTCGCTCACTAACTTCATCCACTTCTAGAGACACTACAAGTGAAGGGGGAATGACGTGTACACGAAGTCTGCAAGACATCTATGAAAACATAAAGACATTATCACCAAGAAGCCTTGAAGATCTCTATGAAGAAACTGTAGGTATGAATCATCCCACACTATTGTGTTTCTATAAATTATGAATCAATCAAATTTGAAACTCTGCAATATGAGAGATCAGGAAAAGAAATTAGCAGACAAAGGAAATCCATGAAGAAGAAGGATTCGTGGGAACTCATTTCGCTTTCGGAAGAGCATAAGGTTACGGGCGTGAAGAAAATGTGCAAGTCAAAGAAGAATGTCAAGTGAAAAATCAAAAGATACAAGACCATACTAGCCAAAAAAGACTACAATAAAGAATGGTAAACTTGACTACTATAGTAAGGCGCATTGTTTAGTTATTTGTATGAGTATCATAAAACTCATAATTTTTCATGAAGTTCAACACATGTTAAGAATTCATCTGATAGACATGGAGTATGCGTTTTTGGATGGAGTCCCCTAGAAAGAAATGTACAAGCAACAATTGAGAAACAATGTGAAATGATACAAAGTCAATAAGTTCAAGGCAAGGAAGACATTTTATGGACAAAATAAAGTTTAAGAGGGGGTGTTAGATTATAAATTTATTTTGATCCTGGGGACTAATAAAGTGTTAGTCCAAAGAAAAATTCAATAGAATTCTCTCTCAAATAAAATATCTAGAATTCTTAGATGTGTGTAGAACTCTCCCTTAAATCTTATAAATAGGGAGAGCTTGTTATTTGTAACCGAAACAAGAAAACAAATTTGTAAAACTTTCTCTCAATAAAAATTATCATTTTCTCAAATGATTTCTCCTTTCAAATCTTCACAAAATCTCCATATAACCTTTTCCTTTTCCAACACCCTCCCCTTCAAATTCTTCATCTCAAATAGAACATAAAATAACTCCACTTGTTTATCATGCAATCTCACTTGAAAGAATCAAATCCCATATGAAAAGTTATAAACACATTGAAAATTCTAGTATGACGAAAACATCATGCATGATGTATCCAAAGACAACAGACAATCTTCAATTTCACCGTCCAACATTCCAAAATACAATTGACTTTGATCTTATAGTACTTTTGGGAAATGTTGTTTCACGTTTCGCTACTTAAACTCTAACATGTTTTCACACAAGTATACAAGCAAATATTTTAAAAGTACGTTTTTAAACAGAAGAAAAATGTTTGTGGTTTTGTCCAATGCATAATTTCAAACTTATTTTGAGAAACTAGGTCCCATCTATTTTTGTTTCATTTCAAAGAGTCACTGTGTCATATCATATATTTTTCTAAATTATGCAATCAATTAATTTAATAGAATCAAACCTACCATCCACTTGTCAAAGTCCTTATTAAAGTCAAAACAATTTTTTATATAGACTCGATCAAATATCTAAGTTATTTTCTCTGATCTTTATTATAAAAAAAAATTCTGAATGATCTCTCTCTCTATATATATTTTCTTATGGACCATGGACCAGTATTTGCATTTATGGGGAATCACTGACCTTTAAAGAAACACTCTGAAGAGCCACTATGTCATATCATATTAATTAAAAATGTACTAGACTTTAAGAACTCTTGACTAAAAAAATAATATGAAATGCAATATTTATCCAGTTTTTTATTCTTATAACATCGGGTAACAAAAAAAGAGTTAAATGAGCTTCTATGAACCTATCTGCATGGTACTACAACGCACATGGGAAACAGAAATGGCGCATGATTTTTATTTTCTGTTGACCAATGCTATTCTATCTACTCACTTTCTTCAATTGTGGTTTACATTTATTCCTCACAATTTTGTTTCATTTTCATTTTATAATTTTTGTCGTCTTTCAATATCTTTACGTGTCACGTGTATACTACTCAGGAGCAAGGTGGGAATGCAGCTCTCAAATTTTAGGGTTATCTTTTTAATTTAATCATTGTTTGTATATAAGCAAACAAGGCTAGTAAGAAGACTAAAAATTTTAGGGTTATTCTTTTTAATTTAGAGGTGTGACCACGGTCTTGAAAATTCAAAAATGTATTTTGTGTTTGGTTAAGTATCATTGAACGCATATAAAATCACACTAATAAAGATGTTAATGAGACACTGATATTTTGCTTAAAAAAAATATTTAGAGCTGCATATTTAGAAAAAATAGGAGATGTATCTCTATGGTGTTAAAACAATGCAACATCTAATTCATCATATAAACAAGTCTTTTCTCATTTGAATTAGTGTCGTCTTCTCATCCAAGATAGAGTACTCACTACATCACACATATTAGCGTGATAACGTGACACAAAAATGCTAAGTACTACTACTAATAAGGATGCTAGATTAACATCTACTTTTTTGATATACTATAGTACTACATATCATCTCTTTCATGTCATTAGACTGCCCCAAAACTTTTATCCATAAAAATTTTGCCGCATAAAATTTAAAATTATAGGAGTACATTTGAACCCTTATGATTTAGCTAAAATTGTATGTACTTTGCTTAAGTTCAATTGATTTAGCATGGGAGCTCTTCCTCCGGTTTAGGTATTTGAAATGAGAATCGTCAAAGAGTTACGCCTTGCATTAATATTTTCCGGAAGTGTATCTCCGAATTCCGGAGATGCATTTTCGAACAAATTTTTTAGACAAAATAGGGGTGTTTCACTTGTGAAATATTAAAATATGTGTATAAAAGATGTTTTCGGAGATGCATCTCCGGACACTAGCGACAGTCGTGTCTTTTCACAAGAGTATGGGAGCACACATAAGGGTGAAAATAGCAACCCCCAAATTTTACTAGAGAAATAAAAAAAAGTAATTTTATTGAAGGATTTTTATTCGTATTAAATGGGTGTAACTAGTATTAGGGGATTGCTTCTCCCACGCTAAGTGGTGGAGAAGCACTCAATACCTATGAGAATCCAATAACGCATTTTCGAACGCATCCATTGCACATCAAATACATGCGTCAATGAAGCACACATTTTTTTTCTTTAAAATGGTCCAAAGATGCACTTTCACATTAACCTTATGCGCGCCTCATCCATTCCTAACTGAACCACACTCATTTGTCCTTAAATTGATCTGGAGATGCATTATGTATTAACCTTATGTGCACTGCATGCATTCCTAACTGAGACCTACTCATTTTACCTTAAATTGATCCGAAGATGCACTTTTGTATTAACCCTATGCGCACCACATGCATTCCTAACTAAGGCACGCTCATTTTTTCTTAAATTGATTCGGATATACATTTGTATATCTATATTTCCCCTGACAATAAATTTTGACTTTTTAATTTTATGAAATACATTGATGTAATAGATCATGTATTAAAACTATACTACTATAATGATTTTTTTATAAATTTTGACGCATCAAGTTTAAAATCATAGTAGTACATTTGAACCCTTATGCTTTAGTTAAAATTTTATGTACTTTGCTTAGGTTCAACTGATTTAGCGTGGGAACGCTTCCTCACGTAGTTTTCTTGCAATTGCTTAGTTATTTGAAATGAGACCCGTGAAAGAGTTACGCCTTACATTAACATTTTTCGGAAGTGCACTGGATTCTGGAGATGCATTTTTGGACAAAAAATTAGGCAAAATAGGGGTGTTTCACTTGCGAGCTACTCAAATATGTGTATAAAAGGTACTTTTGGAGATGCATCTTTGGACACTAGGGACATTCATGACTTTTCACAAGGGTGGGGGAGCACCCATAAGGGTGGAAAGAGCATCCCCCATATTTTATTAGAGAAAGAAAAAAAATTGTATTATTAAAGGGGTGTAATTAGTATTAGGGGACTACTTCTCATATGCTAAGTGGTGGAGAAGAACCCATGCCTTTGAGAATCTATAAATTCATTTTCGGATCAGCAATTACACACCAAATACATGCGTCAATGAAGCATACTTTTTTTCTTTAAAATGGTCAGGAGATGCACTTTCATATTAACCATTTGCGCGCCTCATGCATTCCTAACTAAAACACACTCATTTTGCCTTAAATTGATTTGTATTAACCCTATGTGCACCGCACACATTAATTGCTAACTAAGACACACTTATTTTATCTTAAATTAATCTGAAGATGCACTTTTGTAGTAACCCTATGCGCACCACATGCATTCCTAATTGAGACACGCTCATTTTTTCTTAAATTGATCCGGAGATACATTTTCTTATCAGGTTACGAAAATCCACTTATGTATTCCCCTTGACAGTAAATTTTGACTTTTGACTTTTGACTTTTATGAAATACATTTATGTAAAAGATCATGTATTAAAACTATACTATCATAATAATTGTTTATAAATTAAAGCATACACTTGATGCACAAGGTGAAAATTCCATATATGAGTAAAGCAATCCATAATACAATCACAGTAACAAAGTACTATATAACGTAACATAATACAACATAATACAAATACTATATAACACAAATGCTACACTACTGTGTATGTCAGACCCCCTTATTCCTTTGTTGCCTTCTATATTATAGTGCCCATGTACCTAAATAAGAATGAAATCTATAATGTCTCTCCCAGCAGAAGATCCTTCCAGAAAGACTCCTCCGTGTATACCCGCTTGCACAAGATCCATGATACGTCGACATCTCGGTAACATATCAACGATATTATCTACCATAACCTGATCTTTTCTAATATCTAATGATGAGTTGGCCTAGGTGAATCTCCTAGAGGTTCTAGTATCATATAAGGATGTGACACTCTGAAATACCATTGGACGTAGTCGTATGCATAACTCCAGTCTCTAGGAGATAGGGTACCTTATGCATTATTTGGTACCATATAATTAAGGTAATCATCAGACATGGTATCTACTCTCTATGGACCATAGTAGGAGGAGAAAAAGAATGGGGTCTTTGGGAACAAACTACATGTACCCAAACTGACGCATGACCCATTCAGACAGATGTGGAAACATCAGACATGACCCATAAGTCAACCATCAAGAGTAGAAGAATATGTCGTCCAAGGGGCGTGTCTGACGGTGATCTATTTACGCCTGAAAATGTATATCATTTTCTACCATGCATTCAAGATACACTATGGAGAGCTCTGCCGCCTGATGAAAATGTATTTACATAGTAACCTCTAACTCAACAAACGCGAAAATGGAAGAAATGCGTGGAAATCAAGCTTTGTCAAAACACACTTCTTATCTAAACTACTTATCAAACACATTGGTGAGTCAAATAACCGATATAAACTACCTATTACACAACTTATCAAACACATTACTCAATTTCTATAAATGTACATAGATATAAAAATGTATAGAGAAGCCAAAAGCATACCAAATGTGAGTTTAATTGTGAGATCTTTGATTGATTGGATGTTGATGCTAGAAACTTAAAAGTGAGTTGAGAGATTTTGAAAGTTTGAGAGAGTTTGAGAATTTAAGAGGGATTGAGGGTTTGAGAGAGTAAAATAGAAATGATAAAAAAGAAGGGTCTGACGCCTTTTTGATTATGAACGTGTCTGGAAGTACATTTGTGAGGTATAAGAGATGCATTCATGTACTATTTATTGACATAAAATCGGGGCCTAGCTCAATAACAAATGAGTTATGTGTGAATTAGGTGTGTAAAAAAGTATATTTTTGGACTCTATGGGTAGTTTTGGTTTTTCACTATGGTGTGGGAGCAATCCTTAGGGTGGGAAGAGCTATCCCCTTAGTATTATGCTTTAGCAAATTTTTATGTTTGTCCCAAAAGAAGTCCATGACAATTTAGAATTCTAAAACCTTAACTATTTCTAATGTAAGTTTCAAGCTACATACTTTTTAGACTAAAATGAACTTTTGATCCCCCTATTTTGATTTTATTAAATTTTTAGTCCCCTTTTAAAAAAAAACTAGTTTTTTGGTCCCATTATTCAACATTTTATGATTTTTTTTGTCCCCTATCACATTTGAGTAGTTGGAAGAATCTTTTATGACGTGACATTGATTTGGCGGTGCCTATGTGGCGCCACATCTTATAATTTTGTCATGTCATATATTTAAAAATCAAAAATTAATTTATAGTATTATTTAATTATAATATATATTATTATATTTTAAAAAAAATAAAAAATTCTATTTTTTTTGAAAGAACAATAAATTTGTTTTGAATTATTAATTTTAATTAATTTTAAGTTCTTAATTAATCAAAGCATTTTTGAGAAATTATTGAATTATATGTGCAAAATAAAAGTTTGACACTTATGGGATTCCAACCGACTCCCTCAATGTCATTATTATGACATTCTAACCAATTGAATTGTAATCCAAGTTGTCTACTTTTCCCCTATATTTGTATTGATTACTCAATTTTACTACTTAGTTTCTAAACCCTAATAATATTCATTCCCCCCTGAAAAACATAGACCCGTGTTGTTTTACATAATGCATCAAATAAAAGGAAAACAATATTCCTCTTTGGCAAATTTTGGCATAACAACTCTTTCAAAACTTACAAGAAGTACATGAGTAAATCTTACAAACTGAGCAACATAAGCACACCACAAACAGAATAAATAGAGCAAACAACATTATCGAAAGAAGCACATAAGAATAATGGTTGCTACATATTTAAAAGAAAATCATAATGCTCCCATAGTCAGGCACACAATCAATCATGCATGCACACAATCAAAGTCAGTAGTCAACAAGGTTAGTCAGATCACTCATAACTACCACTACATATCAAACATCAGAATTCACACACAAATAGATGTCAACTCACAAACATCAAAGTTCAAAGTTGAAGGCCAGATGCTCCAGAATGTGAGCATAAACAATACTCCATAAACACATCTAATGCAACACACACACACACACCACACACCATTACTCTCTATTTTTGCCATAATTTTGGAAAGGAATGAAGAAGAAGAATAGAAAACCAGAGAAACTAGAGAAAACATAAAAAGGCATAAAAACAAAACTAGAGGGCCATATAGTAGAACCAATAAGGCAGATGAGTACCAAACTTGAGTAGCTAGAGCCATAGTTAAAGTGCAAAAGTCAAAGTTAATACAAACCCACAAAAACAAGCTTAAAAACAAAGGGCCAAAGAAAACTTCAAAGCAGCTTCAACTTGAAGATTTGAGTCTTTAGAGCTTCGTTTTTCTTCTTCACTTGAGGATTCTGAACTGCCATCTTCTTCATCACTAATAGATTGTTCTTCCTCTTCCTCTTGACTGTTAGCTTTTTCTTCATCCTCAACATCCTTCTCCTTAGTCAGCATTTTGATCAATCCATCTACATTCATTTTCCTTATAGTACTTACAGTATTTATCTCTTGCAAAGCCTTTGATACTTCCATTAGCGTAATCAACACATTTTTTTGTTACTTTGGATACAAGAGAAGAATTTCCACCAATATTTTGACCTTGGTGCTTTATCACCACAACGCATGAGACATGTGTCCCCATAAACATATTTAGGATGCATAATCTTAGGATGTTGATTCAATATTATTCCGGTTAATAAACATGGAAAAACTATAGGTAGTTTACTGCAAAAGAATTAGCATGCTTCATGGCCTGGTCAAACACATATTCTCCAAACTTTAGCTTACACTTGGTTCATATTTGAAATATCAACTTGGCCAAGGCAGAAGTGATGTTTGAACTTTGATCAGTGGGTGTCTAATTTGCTGCACCTACCCTTTTTAGAATTGCATACTTCACACTTAGGCAGCCAGAAGGGAGTAAGCCTTTTTTTTGCCATTGCTTGACTTGTCCAGCAGTTATTTATCTATCTATCTTTTCCATAGAGGGTACCTTATCAGATTTAGAAGAGATCTTTACACAACAACCTCTCAGATACACCTTCCCAAATTATTTGTTGCCTTCAATATTGTATTATTTAGGCTAACAATGAACTCCTCAATCAATTTCTCATAACAAGATCCAATTTCTGAAACAGTCTTCATTAATCCAGCATCCTTCGGAAGATTCATGATCTCTTGCCAATCAAGGACATCTTTGATCAGCTCTCTTTTAGGGGGCAATTCTTCATTGACACACATACTTCCACTTTTGCACACTCCCTTCAGAGTGGAATGAAACATTATCCAAGGGGCAACTAGAATATTAATAGGAATTATTTACCTCCAATATTTCTCTTATAAGAGGTCACAATATCTAGGGTATTTGTTTCACCATCAACATGTAACTCAATATGTGGTTCCACATGTGATTCTCTAACATTGGTTCCAACATGATCAATGATTTTCCTAATGGGATTGGAAACAACTTCCTTAGCGGGATTATAAGCATACACAGATTGTTCCTTTTATGAGGTACTAACATTTTCAATTGATTTCTTCTTGGTGGTGGTAGTATTCTTTGTTCTTTTTATTGAAATTTCAATTGGAACAACCATTTGCAGGGGTTTTGGGTTTAAAAACATTATAGGTTCATCATCATTGTTGCTAGATTCATAAACCCAATTTTTCTTTGGTGTTCCTTTCTCCCCTATTTTAACACCTAGCATCTTGACCCCATACAAATTGGTAACAAACTTGGGTTCATAAGTTTTGGCACCAGTAGCTTTTTGGATCATTTTTTAACTGGTTTAAGAGATATGAAGGTGAATATATGTGTTATAACAATATAGCAACATAATCCTTCAAGCAAGTAGAAACATAGAAGTTTTGAAAATGCACTAAATAATGAATGATATGCCTTATTTCTTGTGCAACAATGATAATAAGAGATGGCAAATTTTCTTTTTCACGCCTCATTTGCTTTAACTTCTCATACATGCAAATTCCTTGAGTTCCCCTTAACCTTTCAAACACAACTTTCTTTGCATACTTGCTTTGAGAAATATAATTGTTGTCTTAGATTTTTACTTGATTCCCAAGAATGTAGGTGAATTCTTCACTTAGACTTATCTCAACTTCAGAATGCATTAGTTGGACATGATTGTCCAACATCACGTCTGACATTTTACTAAACCAAAAGTCATAAATGATTTTTCCTTTATCATTCCACAAACATATGTTGTTATTTCTTCCACCCAGGCCTTTAACTTGTGTGGATTCGACGAGGTTCATAGAGGTGGTAGGATGCTGGAGCATCTTGTGGGACATCTTGGTCTACTGGCCTATCTGGAACTCTCCATGGATTTTTCCTTCTTTAACATTGAACTTTGGAAACCCTTAGATAACATCTTTAGATATGATCTTCTTCATGCTCTTGAGGTTGAGATGACCAAGTTTCTGGTTCTAAAGCTTAGTCTCATAAACCTTGGATATCAAGCATGATAAGAGGTGAGAGATCCACATATAATAGTTGTCTTTGGATTTTGAACCCTTCATTAACACTTCTTGATTTTTGTTGGAGATAATAAAATCAAACTTGTTAAAGTTCACATTTAGACCTTGATCACATAGTTGACTTATATTGATCAAGTTTGCAGTTAATCATTCTACCAGCACCACATCATCAAGACAATGGAAACATGGACTAACCAATTTTCATATGCCCTCGATTCTTCCTCTAGCTCCATCACCAAAAGTAACATAACTATTAAAGTAGGGTTTTAACCCTTCAAGATAGTCCTTTCTCCAGTCATGTGCCTTGAACATCCACTATTAAAATACCAATCTTCTCTTGATAAAACTCTAAGATATGTATGAGCTATGAGACAAGTGACAGTTTCCTTGGGTTTCCACTCTTTTCGTCCTTGAGTTTTCTTCCCTTTATTTGTTGAGCCTTCGATGACTATAGAACTGACGATATCCATGAAACCTATATCAAAAGGGTCTTATATGACCATATCTTCCATAGTGACCTTCAAGATGAGTTCTTGTTGCCTCTTTTATGAGGATACATATGTTTAGCAGGATGATGAGACATGTGGTCCTTCATAGAAACTCAATCTTCTTCTCAGGAGAAACTAACCTCTGAGAATTTTGATCTTTTGTTCATGGAATTATAGTCAAACCCTATAACCTTTATAGTCATATACTTCTCCCCAAATTCTAAGACCCCGTCTAACATATTAGAACCATTATTCAACATACAGACAAATTTTGTCATATTGTCAAGTTTGAACTTTAACAATGTGACTTCCTCTTCCAGATCTGCAATAGATGAGCCCGGTTTCTCTTTTTCTAGAAGTAGAGAACTTGTAGTCTTCTTTTGTTTCTCTTATCTCAAGTAATCTTCCTTCAACTAAGTGAGAAAAAGTTTGTATGTTTCAGCTAGTTCTTCTTCTGAGATATTTTCATCACTAGACTCACAACCAGAGTCATATTTTCTAGCGAAAGTCATCATCTTATTAGTTATTTCTCCTTCACTTTCATCATCAGAATCAGATTAAGTGATTGATAATCCCTTTTTCTGTTTCTTTAGAAAAGTAGGACACTCAACTTTAATGTGACCAAACCCTTCACATTCATAACAATGTGCTCTTATTCCTCTGATAGGTTTGTGTTCATCATTTCTCTCGCTCAGGAGACTGATGTCTGACACCCTATCTTGGGCATTTGTCCTCCAATTTATGCCCAACCTTCTTAAATATTTTTAAAATTTCTCCTTACAAGAGCTATAACATTTGATAGACTTTCTTCACCTTGATCTTCATCCTCTTCAGTGTTGGAAATAAAATCTATACTTTTGTTCTTATATCCATATCTGTCATTTAAATATATATCAAAGGTTTGTAAATAACCAATGAGTTCATCAACGTTGATGCTGCTTAAGTCTTGGTTTATTCAATAGATGTGACCTTTATATCAAACTTATAGGGCAGATATCTGAGGATTTTTATGGCCAAATTTTCTTCAGATATATTCTCCCTAAAGGCAAAATAAGTGTTGGAATGTCACTCAGTCTAATGTTGAAGTCAGAGATGGATTCATATTTATTCATTCTCAGATTCTCAAACTTTTTTGTGAGAAGCTACAACCTTGACATACAAACCTTGGATGCGCCTTCATGTGCAGTTTTGAGAATCTCCTAAGCTTATTTTTCCACATGTGCCTTCATGTGTTGATCAATCTAAACATGTTCTTGTCCACACCAATTAAAATAACATTCAAGGTCTTGGAGTTTCCAAGAGCTTCATCATCTTCAATATTTATCAAATTAGCTTCAGGATTTAAGGTTGATGTTCCATCTTGAAGGGTAATCACAGGGTGTTTCCAACCTTTTATAACAACCTTCCATGTTTTATTGTCCATGGTTTTGAGAAAAGCAACCATCGTGGATTTTCGATAATCATAATTGGTGTCATCCAATACAGGTGGTCTATTGACTGATCCTCCACCCTTAGTGATGTCACTCTGAATACAAAATATCTTCCATGGAGCTCACCCAAACAAAACAGGGTGCTTACTTTGATCCCAATTAAAATCCTGTTCTTAACGGGATAGATGTTGGACCAGATTCCTAAGTTGTTATGTTCAACATATTAAACCAAAATTGACAAATAAAAAAGCAGATAAAAGATCATAAATCATACAAAAACACAAGAGAATCGTTAACCCAGTTCAGTGCAAACAACACCAACATCTGAGGGGCTTCCAATCAAAGAAAGGAAATTCACTCTCAATCAAATTAGTAGAAAGTGTCTTAAATGAACAATCCTTGCTAAATGCTCCTCTTCTTAATTCTACCTGTGTATTTATATTTAGGACTCCCCTGAAATATGAGACCCCTCTCACTTTCTCTCAATTACTAACCCTAGTGATTAATAAAATAAACAGAATATTGATTGATGAATTATAACTCAACTGTCAAACCAAACATTATGCCTTTAGATATAAATGCATGTGCTAAAGTGGTGCACAAATAACAACGCAGACAAAAGACTCAAAATAGAAACCCTAACATAAAGGTATTAAATATTTACATACACTCCAAACGTTAGGTTTTAGTCTCCTTAAATATCAATGCAAATTTTGGGTTTTTCTCCAGTGGGCATTTGATTTGAGATCATGTCAAGATTTGTAGAAGATTTGTTTTGATTTGTTTTTCAAAAAAATTCTAACAAATGATTTGATTGGTTTTTATTCAAACTTAAATCTCCAATTAATTATATTTGATCATATTCAACTTGCAAAATAAATCTAATTAGCACATTGCTAAAAGATATCAACAAATCTCATTGCACACATCCAGAAAATTTGTTAAGAACAACAACACTGGCCTCTTGATAAGGGCCAGATGTTGCACACATGCAAGAACGTGGTGTTCCACATGTGTCCTTTTTTCACCCAAACATTTCGTACATTCCATGTTATTTTGCATAATGCAACTAGTCAAAAGAAACAATAGTTTACAAGTTTAACGAGGATAGAAATCATATAACCCACCTACAGTATAAAGATCTACTTAGTGGAAAGACCTAAATTAAATAGAGTATGAAGCATGGAATTTCCAAAGAGATTGGGTTTCTACAATATTAATAAAATTCATTGGTAAAGGTAACAAAATTAATTTTTGGAGTGTTTGGTGGTGCGACAGAGGGATTCTAAAAATGCCTTCAACAATCAGTTTCTATTATTTAGTGATAAAAACTCAAAAGTTTCAGAGTGTAGAGTGGGGGAGAACAAAGAGAAAATGTAGATGCTTAATTGGATTAGGGAATCAAATCAAAATGAGTTAGAAGATTTTAAAGTTATGTTGAGTGTCTTGGAAGGTCTGGCTAGAATCAAAGGAAGATCGTTGGATCTTGCTGGGCAGTAACGACCATCAATAGAAGAAACACTTATACCAATTTGGAGGACTAAGTGGCATAGACAAATAGAATGGTTTAAAAATGAGGATTATTTGGAGTGATTCCATTTGTATTATGTGGCGCAAGGGGAACAATAAGATTTATAATAACAAAGTAATCAATATAGAAAAGGTGGTTGAGGATGTGAAACAAAAAGCTTGGAACTGGTTACGCAGAAAATTGAGCAATTTGAAGTTCGCCATTTACCAATAATTTATGAATCCAAATATCTTTGTTGGCTTAAATTGAATGTTGTTCTATGTTGTTTTTTTTTAAAATAGAAAGAACACCGACTTCAGGCTCAAGAGGGTTGACTACGGATTATCGCCTTAATTCTCCAGTGTTTGGGAAGTGAAATAATGCCTTACATCGTCAGCCATGTCTTACTATCAAAAGCATAGTCAACAAATTCAGTTAGTTATCACATCATTCTCCTCATAAGTTTTTTAATAGGTGATAAGTGAAAATAAAAGGTTTGATTGATTTTTATTTTTATTTTCATGATGGGATAAGAAAGAGAGTGTAAACAAATGGATTGATTCAAACACATGCATGCTCGTTTTATTAAAATTATTTCTCAAAGAGTACAACTTTTAAAAAAAACAACACTTAGCAAAAAAGAAATACAATTGGAAATGATAAAGTCTATTGATCCTAGAGACGAGCTTCATTGTTGATCCACTGACTCTCTAGGGATGTTTCTTGATATCCTTGCACTTGTAAAGATAAAGGGGTGACCGTTCACCAATGGGACTCCTTTTTCGAAAGTCAAATGCAAGTCTTGTATTTTGTTCTCACATCGGGCATTCTTGCCATAACTTGCAGGATATAGACGAGGAAGAAGATCATTTGGTTGTAATTCCACTAGGGCACCTCTGAATAAGTCATGAGACATTAGTATAGGATCCAGTTTCCTTCCAAGCTTCCTTTATTGTAATTGATGAGGCGCATGGGGTTGCTGCTGAAGAAGATAATGTTACAGACCTTATTACGAAGGTCATCATCTAGGGTTGTATTTGAGGCTCTAGGTAGCCCGTGGCTGGCATGGAAAAGGTTTACCTTCTATATTCAAAGTTAATTTCCATTCTTGAGTCTCTACATAGTTTCTTGAGACGTCCTTCAAGTTTGTTTGTGAGTATCAGGAAGTCTACTAGCTAAATAGTTAGAGGAAGGTCGAAAGCAGAAAGGGCATGTGTATGTATGAAAAATGCATGAAAATGCATGGGTATGCAAAAGTATTTGTCCTTCATTTTTTAGATATGCTAAAATTTTTTTTATTGAGATGCAATATAATGCGGGGTCAGGATAAAGACAGACCTAAGGATCCCCAAACAGGTTTAGGGATAATGACTGACAAAAAAAAACCCTTACGGGTTCAGGGATTATGATGAATATAGAATCCACGTATGAGTTTAAGGATCATGCCAAATATAAGGACACCTGGTTTATGAATTTTCCTTATAGATATGGATAATGATTGGCATGGGAAACTCACACGGGTTTCGGGATATATAAGGTAATATGCAAGCATGACCTAGTTAAGGGTAGGTTCCTTATGATAGGTCAGATCTAGGTTTGGACTACCAAATCCCCTCACTTGTAGGATATAAATTTTTCTGGTAAGGTGATAACCCTAAATTCATGGACTATACCCTTATTTTACCATGAGAAGAAGCAAGTCTTCCTACGGTAATCCTTCGGGATAAGTCTCATCTAGGCGGGACCTTAGTAACGACCTTTGCAGGTTGATAACATAAGGTCACCCTGAGTTAAAAGGGGGTCTAGAAGAGGTCCATAGATTCTGGATCAAATCCAAAGTTTCATCATGAATAAGTGCTAGCCTTATTATGACAAACTCTTTGAATTGATCTACTCTAGGCGAAATCGTCATCAAAGACCCCACAGGATAAGAACCCTAGTGGTCAAGACATGACAACCCCTTACTTAAACTTATTACTTTTTCCTCAAGCATGGGTTTTTGCTTCACACATGTAACAATCTCATCCATATGATATATGCATAATAATATAACATTTAAATATACAATAAAATATATAAAAAATAAAAAGAGTAAATAAATAAATAAATAGAAAATAGACAAGCAAATAAAGAACACGCAACCCTAAAATCAAAGGTTAGGACGAGCTCTCTTTAAGGAAACTATAAGACATCCCCAACATAGTCGTCAGTTGTCGCGAATGGAAAAATGACAGAGTCTCCACCATCCGTTATTTGTTCCTAAGGAATAGGGAAATAATGATAAAACTTATAAACTAAGGGTAATATGATAGGTTCGGGAGTCGGTTAAGTAAGGGGAAGGTACTAGTAACCCCTTACCTCCATTGTAGTCAATTGGACCCTCCTCTAATTCTAGGGTTAGTGTGTGCTTGCGATGTTTGCTTGATTATCGATTAATTATTTATCGCATTTATAGAAAATATTTTATTTAAATAGATGAGAGACCCAAAAATATTTTTTTATTATCGTACTCGCTAGAGTTTACAACTTTATGCCTACGTACCTTCGCATTAGGCGAGGGATCAGAGTATCGTAGTTCTTGTAGAAAATAATTTTTTGTTTTGTCGTTTTTATCCCTTGAAAACTCTCACATGTTAGGGGCGGAGAAATAATTGGTTTTTAAAATGCCTCAATATTCCAGGGTAGGAGACTTACAGTTTGAAGTGTGTTGAATTTGATTTTATCCCTTGATTGTTTGTAAAGATAATATTTAATTTATTTTAAGAAAATAAATTTTAGAATATTAGATATAACCCTTATCCCGATTTTATCCCTAATTTTATCCCTTGAAAATCCTAGACTTTTATCTCATATTTGTATCTCTTGTTTTTATCCCTTATTCAATTGTAAAATATAATTTGATTACGAAAATGAATTAAATAAGATGCAATTTAATATATCCCTTCTCCCGATTTTATCCCTTAGTTAAATTACAAAAATATGATGATTATTTTATTCTTAAAAAATAAACCCATAACAATATTATATGATTATAAAGTAATGAAAAATCATATTCCTTATCCCTGATTATTTATCCCTAAAACCCTAAAAATTTATCTCATAATTTTATCCCATATTATCCGTAAATTATCCTATAATTATCCCATAGATTAACCAAATTTCCCAAATTAATTAATACCCGATTCAATTATACGTATTTTTGTCTTCTTATTTATAAAACTACATTCTTTTTCAAAGCTCAAAGTAAATAGCACATCTTAATCATACATTCATTGTAACCAAATAATAGTAATCAAATAATAGAAAAGAGAAAGAAAAAAAAACTAAACCTAAATTAATGTAAGTCACGTTTGTAGTATATATGTTATCATCGAAGATATCCCTCATGTTGGAATGAACTACACAGAGAGAGAAAATTGTTTACACTTAAAGCCATAAAACTAGTGAAAAAGGAACAAGCAAAAATGAACCAAGTACCTCTGACGGCAACAATGGTGCGGTAGATCAGATTTGTTTGTCAACACGGTTCTTATACAGAGATAGGTTTTTATTTGATTTTCCAATATTGATGTCAAATTGGTTTGTATTAGGTTCAAATTGATTTGTGTTTATTCCTTGATCTAAACAGTAATAGTTTTAGGATGTTAAGTTTGGTTATGACTGAAACTTGAAATCGAGTACATTTTGTAATATAAATTGTAGAAATTTTCAAAAAAATAATCTTGTTTTTCTTATACATGTTATAAAAACTGGTTTCAGTTTGTAATTTGAATTGTAGAATAGTTTGAACTTATTTCAATTCAAGATTTTTTTTATATAAAAAACATGCTATTGGTTTTATTTGAAATAGTTTAAAAATAATTTATAGCTTTTAGTGATAAAACGATTTATAATACTAATAAAAAAAAGATTTGTAATATGGTATTAGTTAAAAAAAAAACCCATTTTTTTATAATTGAAAACAACTGATTTAAACGGAAAAAACTAATTTTTGAAGGGTTGTTTCATGACGGTAAAAATAATTGAAAAGAAACATATAATTGATTTTTATAAATTGTTTAAAACAACAAAAAATGATTGATATATAATTTTTTTAAATTTGAAATATATGTATTTCAAAATAAATCATTATCTACTAATAATATATATCCAAAAACACACAAGTATCATATAAATAAATTAAGACAAATTATGCAAAACAACAATCAAATCTTATTACAAAGATATAAGCATGAATGTGAGATTCAAACTCATGATCTTCCCCTCTCATAACTCATTGTCCATACTCTACCATCCATTAGACCACTGCATTCATTCAAAATAAAATGACACTTCTAAATATTTAAATAAAAAAACAGTTTTATAATAATTTAAATGCTTAGATAGCTAAAATATTTTCAGCAAATAATAACTAAACTTTTAGAATTATCTCTAATAATATAAAATATCTCCTAAACTATTAATCTATAGTTTCATTAAATAAGTAATACTCTAATATAATATTTGTATTTAATTACCTTCTAAATAATATAATCTAATGAGATATAATATTCTAATTACTAATCCTATTTATTTTTTAAAAAAAATTTAATAGTTATAAACTCTTTTTTAGCATAATCCTACCAATTATATTATTTCGAAAAGTCTAAGTAATACCCTTAAACTAAAATTAACTCCTAAGAGGGACTAAGAAGTAAAAATGGTCTCCCCTTGACTTTTTAGGTCATGAGGTTGAATAACTGATTGTTATTGCCCCACACATGTTAGCTTAACTGAAAAATAGAAAGAAGAGGTGGTCAAAATTTAGGGTATGATAGAGATAATTAAAAAGAATTATGTAGAAAACCCTAAGTATATATTCTAAAAGGTGAGGGAGAATTAGTTTTCATCCAATTCTTAGAGAACTTAAGAAAGAGTTAATAAGAGAACGCTAGAGCTAGAAGAGAAGAGGAAATCATTGGACAAGAGCTTGCTTGCTGGAGTTTTAAGGTAGGGGGAAAATAACTTTCAATATGACTTATGCATTAGGGGTAGGGCAGAGGAGTCCTTAACCTCCATTAAGGCATTGGGTTGTTCATGAAATTTTGAGTTTCTATGGTATTCTGATGTTGATTGGCTGAATTTATGTGTATTTTTGTGTATAATTTGGTATGTGGTTATTGTTTTAAAATTGTTAATATTTTTCACCATTGTCGATGGTTTGAAGCTTTGGAGTTAATATGTTTTCGAGAAAATTGAGAATTGTATGTGTTAAATTGTTGTTTCAATCATTAGACAAGTGTAGTACATCGAATTCTGAGATTAGAGTTTTCTACAACATCAAAAGTGAAGGCCCGAAAGGGCTTGTATGGCGGAAAATGCAGAAAAGTAAATTCTGGATATTTATCCATAGATTCTGGGACTTAGTGACGAATTGGCCGTGGTAAAAAAACTCAATTTTTGGTGACATCAGTCAACCTTCATGACTTCCGTTATGTCTAACAAAAACTATCATAACTTGAGTTCCGTAACTCGGAACAAGACGCGATTTGAAATGTTGGAAAGATAACATGTAGTAATATATCATGGTGATGCCTTAAAAAGATGAATATGCATTTAATGATGTGAATATACCATTTTACTTAAGGTGTAATGTAGGTGGTTGTGTTTCTAGCTGCAAAGTTGAGTTTTATGTGTTGTGTTGTCGTGCATTCATGTTAACTGATGTTTGGAATGTTTTGAGTGACTTAAGCTAATAAATTGCATGCTTACATTGGGTTGTTGAGTTTTAATAATTGATTTAGAAAAATTATTGAATTGTTAGAATTAAATCGATAATACTATTTGATGTTGTTATGTGAGTAACGAAAGATGATGTTTTCTATGCATAATTTGGTTGTATATGGTGTATGAATATCTGAGTTGTGGTGGTAGTAGTTTGAAGGGGGGACAACATTGTTGTATGCTATTTATATTTTCATGTTATTAATGGAACACTGTATGATTAATTTTTGTGATATTTATGTTTGCATAATGAGTTTATTAAATTGATGTGTTGTTTGAAATATAATTTTGTTGAGATGAATTACTAGCATGTTTGTGTTGCATTATTTATTGATGATGTGCATTTTGTGATTTTGGTGTGATGTAATCTAGAGAATGGATTACTAGTTGTAAATGTCTTATGTTAGGATCATAATATGGGTGTTCATGCATTAATTTGATAATATGATCATGCATCATAAGAGTTGTATCAAGAGGCATGTTTTCTAGTTCAAATAGGGGACTAGTGGTTTTTCCCAAGCTCAGAAGAGGGGGATTAGATCTTAGAAGAGAGGACTCATGGGTTCAGAAGAGGGGACCTAGCTCGAGAAAGAACCGAATATTGAGTTGGTACCACGTAGATCATACACATAAAGTTGGATAATCGAATTGCATTGCATAATGAGTTATATGCATAATTATTGAGTTGTGATTGATTAATGAGTTTGGGTGTGAGATTGTAATGAGATATATTGTGAATAAAATTGTGTAGAGAATGTTGTATTATTGTCCTACCTTGTAGCATATGCATGTTATTATTGTTTGTGATTTCTCATCCCTCTTATTTGAATGTTGACTTTACATGGGCATCATGTAAATAGTCAAGAGTAGAGACATTGTTGTGAGTGGAAGCTAGCTCTTGGAGCTATTTCATATAGTTTCATTTTTTAGCTTTGATTA
The DNA here is from genome assembly GCF_024323335.1 of Lathyrus oleraceus. Lineage (NCBI taxonomy): Eukaryota > Viridiplantae > Streptophyta > Magnoliopsida > Fabales > Fabaceae > Lathyrus > Lathyrus oleraceus. The sequence continues at coordinate 463,209,068 of NC_066582.1, forward strand.
TGCTCTGATATGTAACACTGGGGGGAGATTCTTTGTTTTATGTTGCGATTTTTAAGAGAGCTCTCGTATTTTATGTTTTGGTACGACAAGCATTTTGAGAAGACTCATGAGTCGATGCTTTTTAATTATGACAAGAGATTTATGATGAGATTTAAATTAATGTATTTTAATTGAGTATTTCTGTGATGATGATACCCTAAGTGAAGGTGAGCATGCGATGATAGGTGTTGCATATTCATTTAAATTAAGTGTTATATGATTAGCAGATGTGTGTGTTTTTAGATGTGTAACATTCTATTTATGAATATTGTGAAAAATCTATGATTTAGTTATAATTGTACGTTGGGGAAATAAGGTGTTATATTAGTGGTATCAGAGTCGGTCGGTTCGGTCGGCCAAGTTGTTATAATGTGTTTAATCTCTTGTATGTGACGTGTGTGTGAAAACACTGTCAGTACTCGTCTGTTATTCTAACCACTGATTTGCAGGAACGAGTTTGAATCAAGTGGGGGAGAAGCTTCTGCTTCTCTAAGATGTTTCAGGTGTGGGAAGTTAGTTCAGCGTGCCAATATTATAAGGGTACGTATGTGGTTTATAAGTGTGTGGTGAGAATATATAAGTTTGGTAGAATAATTAATAAATAACTCTAATATTAATATTTTTAATTAATATTAGAAATAAATAAAAATAGAAATTTGTGGTTTTATATTAGAAATTATTTAATTAATTATATAATAGAGAAAATGAGAGTTAGTATAGAAATAAGTGGCAATGGGGATATTTAGGAGATTAAGTTGGGGGCAGTAAAGGAAATACCTAAATGGTTAATTAAGTTTTATTTATAAATAGGAGATTCGATGAAAAATTAATTTATTATTAATATGAGTTTAATAATTAAATTAGAAAAATAGAATAACGTGAGTTTGAGGTGAAAGTATGAGTTAAAAGTATTGAAGGTTAATGAGGTAATTAAAAAGAATTGTGTAGAAAATCCTAAGTATATATATTCTAAAAGGTGAGGGAAAATTAAGTTTCATCCAATTCTTAGAGAACTTGAGAAAGAGTCAAGAAGAGAACGCTAGAGTTAGAAGAGGAGAGAAAAACCATTGGAGAAAAGCTTGTTTGTTAGAATTCTAAGGTAAGGGGAGATAATAACTTTTAATAGGGTTTATGCATGAGGGGTAAGGCAGAGGAGTCTTTAACCTCCAATAGGGTATTGGGTTGTTCATGAAATTTTGAGTTTCTGTGATATTATGATGTTGATTGACTGAATTTATGTGTATTTTCGTGTATAATTTGGTATGTAATTACTGTTTTAAAATTGTTAATATTTTCCACCATTGTTGATGGTTTGAAGCTTTGGGGTTAATATATTTTTGAGAAAATTGAGAATTATATGTGTTAAATTGTTGTTTTAATCATTAGATAATTGTTGTACATCGAATTCTGAGATCAAAATTTTATACGGAATCAAAATCGGAGACCCGGAAGGACTTTTATGGCGGAAAATGCAGAAAAGTAAATTCTCGATAATTATCCATGGATTATGGGACTTAGTGACAAACTGACCATGAGAAAAATTTAATTTTGGATGATGTCTGTCAACCTTCATAACTTCCGCTATGTCTAAAAACAATATCATAACTTGAGTTCCGTAACTCGGAACGAGACGCGGTTCGAAGCGTTGAAAAGATAACTCGTAGTACTATCTTATGGTGATGCCTTAAGATGCTGAATATGCACTTAAAGACATGAATATACTATTTTATTTAAGGTGTAATGTCGTTGGCTGTGTTTCTAGCTGCTGAGTTGGGTTTTATGTGTTGTGTTGTCGTGCGATTAGGACTAGAGCTTGAAATTTTAAGTTTTTGGGGCAATTTATTTTTTTAATGTGTATCATTTAATTATTATTTTTAAGTATAAATATATTTTTATGAGATTTTTCTTTAAAAAATATTAAATAATTTGTTCAACTTTTTAATGTAATTTTCTCAAATTCATTATGAATATTAATATTTATCTATCTTTTTATTTATAAATATTTTTATGAGATTTTTCTTTAAAAAATATACAGTTTTTTAAATTTTTAGTCTATGTTTTAGTATGACATGTTTTTGTTTATAATTAAATTTCAAAATAAAAAATTCTTAATTATCTCAAATGAAATCTCAAATAATTATTCATATATCATATAATTTTATATTTAATTTCTAATAATAGATTCATACCAAAATTTTTACTATTTAAATAAATAATTTTTATATTAATAATAGTTATGTAAATGTATAATAGTTTTTTTAAATAGTTATGTAAATGTATAGTAATTTTTTTTTCAAAAAGATAGTGGGGCACATGACCCCACACTAATGAACATGGCTCCGTCTCTGCGTGCGATTCATGTTAACGGATGTTTGGCATGTCTTGGGTAATTTAAATTAGTTAATTATATGATTACATTTGGTTTTTGAGTTTTAATAATTTATTTAGAAAATTTATTTAATTGTTATAATTAAATCGATAACATTATTTAGTGTTGTTATGTGAATAACGAAAGATGATATTTTGTATCTATAAATTTGGTTGTATGTGGTGTATGAATATCTGAGTTATGCGATGCTTGTTTGTGAATATGCATAATTGTTGTCGTGGTGGTGGTAGTTCGAAAGGGGAATTATGTTGTTGTATGTTATTTAGATTTTCATGTTGTTTATGGAACATTATATGATTAACTGTTGTGATCCTTATGTTTACATAATGAGTTAATTAAATTGATGTGTTGTTTGAAATATAATTTTGATGAGATGAATTACTAGCATGCTTGTGTTGCACTATTGATTGATAACGTGCATTTGTGATTTTGGTGTGATGTAATCCATATAATGAATTACTAGAGTTATAAATGCATTACATTAGGATCAGTAGATGAGTCTTAACGCATTGAATGATATGGTCATGCATCATAAGAGTTATGCCAAAAGACATGTCTGCTAGTTCAGAAAGGGGACTAGTGGGTTGTCCAAAGCTTAAAACAGGGGGTTTATAGCTCAGAAAAGGGGGCTCATGGATTCAGAAGAGGGGACACAGTTCTAGAGAGAACCAAATATTGAGTTGGTAACACATGTATATGCATAGAGTTGCATAGTCGAATTGCATTGCAGGATGAGTTATATGCATAATTGTTGAGTTGTGATTAAAAAAATGAGTTTGGGTGTGAGATTATGATGACTTATACTGTGAATGAAATTATGTAGAGGATGTTTTGTTATTCTCCTACCTTGTAGTATATGCTTGTTATTATTGTTTGTGATTTATCATCTCTTCTGTTTGAATATTTTATTTACATGGGCATCATGCAGATACTCAAGAGTAGAGCCACTATTGTGAGTTGAAGTTATCTCCTAGAGCAATTTTCTTTAGTTTCGTTGTTTTATCTTTGATTATGCTCTAATATGTAACACTTGGGAGCGATTTCTTTATTTTATGTTGAAATTTCCTAGAGACCATGTATGCTCTCTCGTATTTTATGTTTTGGTGTGATAAGCACTTGGAGAAGATTTACAAGTCGATGCTTTTTAATTATGACATGAGATTTATCATAAGATTTAATTTAGTGTGTTTTAATTGAGTATTTCTACTGCGATGATACCCTAAGTGAATGTGAGAATGCAACGACAAGTATTGCATGTTTATTTAAATTAAGTGTTACATGATCAACATGTGTGTATGTTTTGAGATGTGTAATATCCTATGTGTGAATATTATGAAAAATCTATGATTTAATTATAATTATGCATTGGGGAATTAGAGTGTTACAATTGGTCTCTATGGGATACGACAGTCTTTTATACTAATTATGATAAAATCGTGCACTTGCGGGCCTATCACCCGACACTATTACTTAACAATTTTAGAAGCACCAATGATTTAAGGCACAAACTAAACCCTAATTAAGATGAATTTAGAGATGGTATTATAGTTCTTTTAAAATTTTACATTATAAAAATGGTATTAACAATCTAGCTTATAATAAGGCCTATAAATAAATTATTTTCACGCCTTATAAACAAGAAAACTACTTCGACTAATTAAAATGTAAATAATTAAAACAATATCAAACAACTCAAATCATAATGCTAACAATTAAAGATTTTAAAAGATGAATATCAAATATGTGAGCAAATTCTTTACTTTGAATAAGTTTTGAATGATAGCAAATTGTGTGATCATTGTCTAATTGTTGGTTGTGCATTATTTTACATGTTTCATTTGTGTTTTTAGCCTATACTATTGTTTCGTGTCTATACATAAAGATCCACATTGATACATTTCTTAAAAGAACTCATAAAAATTGTTTTGTGTCAGTATGTATCGATACATGTTCATCTGCATCGATACATAAATTTGTTTTAAATCACAAAACGTTTTTGCTTCAGTATGTATCGATACATACGAGCTTTGTATCGATACATGCTTAGTTAAAATGTTCTATGTATCGATACATATGAGCTTTGTATCGATACATGCTTAGTTAAAATGTTCTATGTATCGATACATACGAGTTTTGTATCGATACATGCTTGTATTAATTCTCTAAAATCAATCAAAGCTACAGTATGTATCGATGCATAATCTTTTGTATCAATACATAATTCTGTTTTGTCTACTAACAGCTTCTGTCTTTCACATATAAGAAGTATTTTGACAGCTCAGTGATATAGTACGAATTCACAAGTGAAAAACAGTTGTAACACAAATCAAAGGAGTGTGTAGCAGCAATTGTTTGAGCAGTTAGAAACCTGAAAGAGACTTCATCTTCTTCATCTTCTCAATCTCTTTTCTTCAAGAACATCAACACATAATCATTCTTGTTCTTTGGATTAAAGGATCAACGAGATAACGTTCAGTGGAACGATCAAGGATCTAGCTGAGGTGTTCAGTGGAACGATCGAGGATCTAGCTGAGTTGAAGGTTGAAGGGGGTTTCGAGGAAAAACCAAATGGTTTGTCCTTCAAGAACTGGAGTGTTCTTGCGGGTTTGTTAGTCACGTTTGCAGAACAGATTCAGCCGTAGCGTAGGGTTTGGAAATTGGGGAATTTCGCAAAAGGTCGTGGAACCGGTGAATTGTTTGCAATTTCTTGCAGGAAATTCTTGATCGAGCTCAGATCAAGTGGAGGTTTTATACAAGAAGAAGATCTTGGGATTTAGACTTCTGTCTTTGTATTGTAACCTTGTATCAACGAATTCGGCATTATTGATTATAACAGTTCTCAATTTCATTTGAAATTGAGAGGGAGACGTACCCACACGCGAGGACGACAGTGGGGAACTTCCTTACCAAATCTCTGCGTATCGTATTCTTTCCTTATCTCTCTTTATGTTTTCAACAGTTTTGTGATTTCAGTTGGTGTATTGTGGCTGTACATTTCGTGATACAATAGTGGCAAGAAAACTTCTTTATCTAAACTCCACCATTGTTCATCATTGATCACATACACACCAAATGTTTGACAAAACTGTCAGCTGAGTTTTATTCATTGGAATTAGAATTTAGTGATAAGTGCATTTGATTTGATAATATTCTGGTGTTAATAATCTCTATCGTTCTTATTCAAATCTAGCAATAAATTTGCGTGTCCGGTTTTCTAGTAGCGATTCAGAATAGACGGAAGTCGATTCGGGACTGTAATTTTCCGCTAAGTATCAATAACTCTGATAAGAATTTTTAAATCCGTTTATTTTAAAAGAGGTGATCTATTCACCCCCCTCTCGATCACTAGCCACACCGTCTAACAAGTGGTATCAGAGCGCGGGTTCGCTGGTGTTCTGTGGCTGCCTGTAACGATATGGATTCTGAACCAAAGGGGGCGTATAATAGAGCGCCGATTTTCAACGGTGAAAATTACGGCTATTGGAAAGACTGCATGCGAGTTCATATAAATTCTTTTGATAGGCTAGTATGGGCTGCCATTGAAAATGGTCCTTTTCAAATTACTATGACAAATGCGGCTGGCGCCATAGTTCCTAAACCAGAAGGTGATTGGAATGAGAAAGATGATAAAAAGTGGTCGAGTGATTGGAGAGCTCGAAATATGCTAATTTCAGCACTTGGTGTTGATGAGTATTATCGGGTATCCCATTGCACGACAGCTAAAGAAATGTGGGATGCTTTGGAAGTTGCCCATGAGGGTACTACTGAAGTAAAACAGTCCCGCATTAACACACTCAATCAAGAGTTTGAGCTCTTTCGCATGAAACAAGGAGAATCTATCTCCGACATGCAAAAGAGATTTACTCATCTCACTAATCATTTGAATGCACTTGGAAAACCTGTTTCCAATGAAATAGCTACTAATAAAATTCTGAGATGTCTTAGCAGGGAATGGCAACCTAAAGTAACAGCTATTAAGGAAGCCAACGATCTAACGACACTTACGATTACAACTCTGTTTGGAAAGATGGAAGAACATCAGCAAGCATTAGAAAGTCTTGAAAAGTTTGAGAACAAAAGTAAGAAGGAAAAGGAGAAGAAGAGAGACAAAGAGGGAGAGAAGAAGCCAATGGCTCTTGTGGCCTCTAGCTCTAAGTCCTCATGAAAAGAGCAAAGTGACAAAGATTCAGATGATGAGGAAATGGGACTTTTTGTAAGGAGATATAATAGATTCATTCGAAAGAATGGAGTCAAGCATTCCGACAAAAACCTCATGAAGTTTCGAAGACAATCTACAGATTCAAAACAGGAAGAGAATAAGAAGAGTAGAGGAAAAGGATCTTGTTTTAATTGTGGTAAATTTGGACATTATAAAACAGATTGTCCTATGAAGTATAAGGATCAAGGAAAAGCTCCACCAAAAGGGTACAACAAACAAAGAAGAGCTTACATTGCATGGGAAAGTGATAGTGATTCATCAAGCACACAAAGTTCAAGTGATAGTGATGAAACCGCAAATTTGTGCCTTATGGCTCACACCAAAAATCTGTCCTACCACAAGAAGAAAATCAATGATAAAAAGGTAAAACAAGCCTATTATAATAATTTCTTTTCTATGTCTTTTTCTGAACTGAAAATAGCTTTTGAAAAACTGCATAACGAAGCTGTAGATGCTTTTAAAAGATTATCTTCCGATAAACAAATTTTTTCATTTCTGGAAGGTAAAGTATACAAAGCTGAAAAAGATTTAGAATGGTTAAAAGCTAGTATTGCAGAAAATTCAAAAAATATTGACATTGATGGATGTAGTAAAGTTGGGTATTGTGAAGCTTGTCATATTTGGCAACAAGAGGTAAACACTCTCAAGGTCAAATTGGAAAAAGCTTTACAACCTAAGGTTACTTATGCCGTTGACTCTAGGTTGTTTAAGAAGTCATTAAATCCACCATATGCAAAATACTCTTTTATTCCAAAGGATTTAATGAACAAGAATAAACAAACACATCATCATGGTTTATGTCATTATTGTTGTCGTGCTGGCCATACCATTGAGAAATGCAAGTTTAGGAGATTTCTTGTTCCTAAAGGTATTTATCAATGGAAGCCAAAAGGCAACCATGTTAGCACTTACCCACTTGGACCCAATGAAAATTGGGTACCAACTTCTCTCTTTTGATATTGTAGGACGAGTGCCTTGCTTCCGTAGATAGGAGATGGTTTCTTGACAGCGGTTGCTCAAGGCACATGACCGGTGACATATCGCTTTTTATAGACTTCAAAGCAAAGAAGAAGGGATATGTTACTTATGGAGACAATAACAAAAGAGCTATACTTGGCAAAGGTAGTGTAGGTAATCCCTCTACCACTACTATTTATGATGTCCATTTAGTAGAGGGGCTTAAACACAATTTGTTAAGCATAAGTCAATTGTGTGACAAGGGTTATAAAGTTTCTTTAACAAAAACTTGTTGCATAATTGAACATGCTGAACAGAACGTTGTGTTTAAGGGTGTAAGAGTAAACAATATCTATATGCTTGACCTTTTTGATGTATCTTTAACAAGTACTAAATGTCTAGTTACCTTGAATGATGATTCTTGGCTTTGGCATAGACATTTAGCGCATGTTAATTTCGATTTTCTTAATAAGGTTGTATCTAAGGATCTAGTAGTCGGTCTTCCAAAAATAAAATTTTCAAAAGACCACCTATGTGACGCGTGCCAAATGGGAAAACAAACGAGGGTCTCTTTTAAATCTAAAAATGTAATTTCAACTTCACGACCCCTTGAGCTTCTCCATATGGATCTCTTTGGACCTTCTAGGACAAAGAGCTTAGGTGGAAATTATTATGGTTTTGTAATCGTTGATGACTATTCTAGATTTACTTGGACTATATTCCTTCATAGCAAAGATGAAACTTTTTCTGCTTTTAAGAATTTTGCAAATCTGTCCCAAAACAAAATGAATTCCAAAATAGTTACAATTCGTAGCGATCATGGTGGTGAATTTCAAAACTATCACTTTGATAAGTACTGTGACAAGTATGGTATTGAGCATAACTTTTCAGCTCCTCGAACTCCACAACAAAATGGCGTTGTGGAGCGTAAAAATCGTGTTTTAGAGGAGTTGGCAAGAACAATGCTAAATGAGGGTGGATTACCAAAATATTTTTGGGCTGATGCAGTTAGCACAGCTTGTTATGTTTTAAACAGGATCTTAATTCGTCCTATTTTAAATAAAACTCCTTATGAGCTTTTAAAAGGAAGAAAGCCAAACTTGTCACATCTTCACGTATTCGGTTGTAAGTGTTTTGTTTTGAATAATGGTAAGGAAAATATTGGGAAGTTTGATGCAAAAGCGGATGAAGGTATCTTTCTTGGATACTCACAATCAAGTAAAGCATATAGAGTATATAATAAGCGTTTACTTACTGTTGAAGAATTTGTCCATGTTTCTTTTGATGAGTCTTATCCGAAAAGTGTCGGAAAAGGTATTTCTTTTGATGACGCAGGTGTATCTACATAAGACATACTCAAGGAAGCTGTTACGGAAACTGATCAGTCCAGAATAATTGCCCATGAGAAGGAGGAAGATACTAGTCATGAAGAAGATAAGGAAGAAAGGACAGCTGAAGTGAATGACCTTCCACCAGCTTGGAAATCTTCAAAAGACCATCCTATTGACAACATCTTGGGAGATATTTCAAAGGGAGTAATGACTCGTTCTAAGATAAGTAATTTTTATTCTCACTTCGCTTTTGTTTCACAAGTAGAACCTAAAAATGCCAAAGAGGCCTTGATTGATGAATGTTGGCTAATGGCCATGCAAGAAGAGCTTAATCAATTTAAAAGAAATGACATTTGGGAACTTGTCCCTCGTCCGCGAGATCATCATATCATAGGTACTAAATGGGTTTTTAGAAATAAACTTGATGAAAACGGAGTGATAATTAGGAACAAGGCACGTTTAGTAGCACAAGGGTATAACCAAGAGGAGAGCATAGACTATGAGGAAACTTATGCTCCAGTTGCTCGCCTTGAAGCTATACGTCTCTTGCTTGCCTATGCGTGTTCTAATAATTTTAAGCTTTACCAAATGGACGTAAAGAGTGCGTTTCTAAATGGTGTCATAAATGAAGAGGTATATGTCTCACAACCTCCTGGTTTTGAGAATGCTGAAAATCCAGATTATGTTTACAAATTAAAACAAGCTTTGTATGGTCTTAAACAAGCCCCTCGGGTTTGGTATGAAAGGCTTAGCAAATTTCTAATTGATCATGGATATTCAAGAGGTAAAGTGGATAATACTCTCTTTATTAAACACAAGGGAAAGCACATTCTTTTAGTTCAAGTTTATGTAGACGATATAATTTTTGGTTCAACTAACACACACTTGGTCGAAGAATTTTCTAAGGTTATGCAGGGTGAATTTGAGATGAGTCTTATGGGGGAGCTGAATTACTTCCTAGGTCTTCAGATAAAACAACTTGATGAGGGTACAGTAGTATGTCAAACAAAGTACTGCAGAGAACTACTCAAGCGCTTTGGAATGAACGACTCAAAATCAATTGACACCCCTATGCCTACCAACGGAAATCTAGATAAAGATGAGCATGGTAAGAGTGTAGATGTCAAAAAGTTTAGAGGTATGATTGGGTCTCTTCTGTATCTTTCTGCTTCTAGACCTGACATCATGTTTAGTGTTTGTATGTGTGCACGATATCAATCAAATCCTAAGGAATCACACTTGAAAGCTGTTAAGCGTATATTTAGATATCTTCATGGAACATCTAAATATGGGCTTTAGTATTCCAAAGGAAGTGATTGTAGCTTAGTAGGTTACTCCGATTCTGATTTTGCTGGCTGCAAATAAGATAGGAAAAGCACGAGTGGTACATGTCACTTGTTTTCAAACTCCTTGGTAAGTTGGCATAGCAAAAAGTAGGTATCTGTGGCTTTGTCAACTGCAGAGGCTGAGTACGTTGCAGCCGGTAGTTGTTGCGCTCAAATTTTGTGGCTAAAGCAACAACTACAAGACTTTAACATTCAACTCAAACATATTCCAATAAAATGTGACAACACTAGTGCCATAAACCTTACTAAAAATCCTGTTTTACACTCACGCACTAAACACATAGAGATTAGACATCACTTTCTTCGCGATCATGTTGAAAAAGAAGACGTTGTATTTGAGCATGTTGATACTAAAAACCAACTTGCTGACATTTTCACTAAACCTTTGGCAACGAAACCGTTCTTCAACATTCGTCGTGAATTAGGGATCTTAGATCTCTCTCCATTGCTGTCTTAAGCATGTTTGTTCTTATTTATATTATGCCTCACCTTGGTTGATGAGATTTGTTTTAGATTTCATTTATACCTCACAAGGTTACATCAATAGAGGTAATATCACTCCTTTCTATATCTCTTTTAGAACTATGTGATTGTGTATGTTAGAACAAAATTCCTTATTTTCGTTTATGTGAATTTCTTTGCATATATTGTTTGAACATTAATATCTGATTTGTGAATTATACTTGTGCATCATTATCATGACATACTTCATAATGTATAACCATACTTCATAAAAATTAATTAAAATTTGGTTTGGCATCAGTATGTATCGATTCAAAGATGTATGTATCGATTCATGTCTTCTTCATTTCATATCTGTCAAAATTGGTTCAGTATGTATCGATTCATTCGTCGTTTGTATCGATACATAGAACCTTTAAAAAAAAATGCGTGACATGGATCGATCCATTCCCATATGCATCGACACATACTGATTTTTATTTGGATTAAATGCATTTTATTTCACTCATGGATCGACACATCAGCAATTCTTATCACATCTTCTCACAAACTTGGTATCAGTAGTTCCCCTACCTCTGAAAACTTGCGGCTAACCCTAATCTCCTTCATCATCATTCTCTCCAAAACCCTAAATTCATCTCACTTTTCTTCAATTTTTCATCACCATGCCTCCAAGAATCATTCCGGCTAGAGCAAGGGGAAAAGGAAAAGGAAAGGAACCGGTTGGCACTTCTCAGCAGTTACCAGAAATTCCTCCTAATGCCTTAGATTTGCTTCATCCTGCAATTGCTACTGAGTTTGAGGATTCTTTCAAGACAAGGTTAGTTATGAAACCCCATGTCTTCGATAAACATGATGCTATTCATCTGCATCTCAATGATGTGGTTGAACTCCTTAATGCACAAAAACTTGGTTCATTTTTTACTACAAAGGATGATTACCATGAGGATTTTATCCGTGCATTTTATGCTGGCTTACAATCTGGTAAAGGATATATGTTTAAGTGTTCTATTGGTGTCAGAACCTATACTTTTGAGGCTGGTGATTGGGAAACAATGTTTCAAATTCCGCTTTCGTCGCATAATTTCAAGACTTGGCATGACTTGAAGGTTGATACTGACTTTAACCTGAAGGAGTTTACTCTATCTATCTTGAAATTGGACAAACCGCTGGGTGAGGATGAACAGGTTACGTCTGGTATGATTAAGAAAATTCCTCGTATACTTCATTGGATTATCTCGCACATTCTACGTCCAACAAACAGTGGACATTCTAGGTTAGACAGGGCAGGCATTCATCTCTTGTATATTCTTCAAAATAAGGTTCCCTTGAATTGGGCAAATTACTTTGTGAAGCGTCTCTTTTTCGTGCGTAACAGTGCCAAGAATGTTGCTCTTGGTTATGCGTCTCAAATCATGAAAATTCTTACGTTCTGGAATGTTGCAATCCCTTTAGTTCCTCTCATATCACCATCTGCTGCTCAAGAGTTTGACTCTTCCACTTTATCTCATATGGGATATCGGTGGGACAAGGAACATCAATGTTTCTATTTCTTTGAAAGGAAATCCAAAACAAGGATCTATAATTTTGATGTGCCTTCTGAACGAATTCATGTAGTTGAAGACCAACCTGATGAAGAAATGCATGATGTGAACGAAGCAGATGTGCCTGCAGCTGATGACAATGCTGGTTGGGGTGATTGGGTGCCACAAAGGTGGTCTCCAACCAACTATGTACCTGAACCAACGATTCCTCCGTTCTCCGGCGGTGCTTCATCTTCAACACCTACTTCCCACCTAACTCAAATGCTTTAACAAATGGAGCTTGCCAACCAAGAACGTCATGAAGAGGCACGGTCTTGGCATGTACAACAAAGCGAGTGGCATAAGGAGCATCGTGAGTGGCATGACGATCATACACGGATGTACCATAACCAACACTCTTGGCACACGGACTTGGTTAAGTGGCACAAAGTCTTCTACAATGAAATGTCTGGTTTTATGGACGACTGCCGTGCCAATCCTGGTATTATGGACAGATTCAGAAGTGTTGAAGTTCAGGACCGGTTCAGGCACTACACCTTCATGGGCCACAATCCAGATGCAATGCCTCCTCCTCCGCCTCCGCCAAGCTTCAGAGATCCTGATAGAGATGACGAGGAGTCTTGTGGTAGCTATAATCCACATTAAACCATCATCATTTCATTTCACTGCATTTCATTGCATGTTGCTTGAGTTTTTTTTTCTTTTTAGATTAGTTGCACCTTATATGTCTTGGCTTATGTAATTTTTAAATACCTTCTACTAGTTAAATGCTTATTTCCTTATGCTTACTTCTGGTGTTATTGCCCTTATTTGTCATTCTTTGTGAGTGATTCTTTACTTTTTAAGCTTCCTTCTGTGTGATTGTTAGCTTCTTTATCATTTTTGCTGTGTCCTGCTACAACATGTTGCCTTGATAAAACTGTTTTTTTCTACTTTTTGATGTTGACAAAGGGGGAGAAATGCAGATGTTGACAGATATGCACAAACTCAGGGGGAGTATCACACATCTTGCTAAAAATTTGCCATCATCAAAAAGGGGGAGTTTGTGAGCAAATTCTTTACTTTGAATAAGTTTTGAATGATAGCAAATTGTGTGATCATTGTCTAATTGTTGGTTGTGCATTATTTTACATGTTTCATTTGTGTTTTTAACCTATACTATTGTTTCGTGTCTATACATAAAGATCCACATTGATACATTTCTTAAAAGAACTAATAAAAACTGTTTTGTGTCAGTATGTATCGATACATGTTCATCTGCATCGATACATAAATTTGTTTTAAATCACAAAATGTTTTTGTTTCAGTATGTATCGATACATACGAGCTTTGTATCGATACATGCTTAGTTAAAATGTTCTATGTATCAATACATACGAGCTTTGTATCGATACATGCTTAGTTAAAATGTTCTATGTATCGATACATATGAGCTTTGTATCGATACATGCTTGTATTAATTCTCTAAAATCAATCAAAGCTACAGTGTGTATCGATGCATAATCTTTTGTATCAATACATAATTCTGTTTTGTCTACTAACAGCTTCTGTCTTTCACATATAAGAAGTATTTTGACAGCTCAGTGATATAGTACGAATTCACAAGTGAAAAATAGTTGTAACACAAATCAAAGGAGTGTGTAGCAACAATTGTTTGAGCAGTTAGAAACCTGAAAAAGACTTCATCTTCTTCATCTTCTCAATCTCTTTTCTTCAAGAACATCAACACATAATCATTCTTGTTCTTTGGATTAAAGGATCAACGAGATAACGTTCAGTGGAACGATCAAGGATCTAGCTGAGGTGTTCAGTGGAACGATCGAGGATCTAGCTGAGTTGAAGGTTGAAGGGGGTTTCAAGGAAAAACCAAATGGTTTGTCCTTCAAGAACTGGAGTGTTATTGCGGGTTTGTTAGTCACGTTTGCAGAATAGATTCAGCCGTAGCATAGGGTTTGGAAATTGGGGAATTTCGCAAACAGGTCGTGGAACCGGTGAATTGTTTGCAATTTCTTGCAGGAAATTCTTGATCGAGCTCAGATCAAGTGGAGGTTTTATACAAGAAGAAGATCTTGGGATTTAGACTTTTGTCTTTGTATTGTAACCTTGTATCAACGAATTCGGCATTATTGATTATAACAGTTCTCAATTTCATTTGAAATTGAGAGGGAGACGTACCCACACGCGAGGACGACAGTGGGGAACTTCCTTACCAAATCTCTGCGTATCGTATTCTTTCCTTATCTCTCTTTACGTTTTCAACAGTTTTGTGATTTCAGTTGGTGTATTGTGGCTGTACATTTCGTGATACAATAGTGGCAAGAAAACTTCTTTATCTAAACTCCACCATTGTTTATCATTGATCACATACACCAAATGTTTGACAAAACTGTCAGCTGAGTTTTATTCATTGGAATTAGAATTTAGTGATAAGTGCATTTGATTTGATAATATTCTGGTGTTAATAATCTCTATCGTTCTTATTCAAATCCAGCAATAAATTCGCGTGTCCGGTTTTCTAGTAGCGGTTCAGGATAGACGGAAGTCGATTCGGGACTGTAATTTTCCGCTAAGTATCAATAACTCTGATAAGAATTTTTAAATCCGTTTATTTTAAAAGAGGTGATCTATTCACCCCCCCTCTCGATCACTAGCCACACCGTCTAACAAAATAAATTAACTTACTTGAAATCAAGAAACTCAACAATCACTTCAACACAAAATTCTCCTTTCCAAATTGCTCAAGAAATCTAAGAGTAAGCTTAGAAAATAATTATACTTGCCAAATTCCTCACTATAATCATTAATCAACCATGTCACTGTTAGAACAAAATTTGGTTCTGCATCTATACCTTGAGTTTTGATGATAACAGTTTTGTATTTGTGGAAGAACAATTTTGGTACCCTAATGGTTTGTTATTGTGTAGCTTTAACAACCAGTTCTGATTTTGATCATATGATGTGCAACATCATCAGTTTCTGAACTTTGCGTTCCAAATTCGTTTCTGCGTTGCATTTAGAAGTTCTGAAAGACGTTAATATTGTTGCTGCAATGTTCTTTCTGCTTCTGTGTTATTTCACCCATTAGAAGCTTCTGAGGAGACTCTATATTGTTGTTGTAATATTCTCTCAGTTTTTGCTTCTAGACGTGACTCTGATCAACAAACTTCCGAAGAATGACAAGCTTCTGAAGTTGTGTTATGTAGCTGAAGATTCTGAAGATCTCAAGACAGATGATTGAAGTTATGAAGGTTTTAACTAAGGATTCTGAAGACTCTGAAGACACTTAAGAACTCAAGCCAGACTACTGGTGTTGTCAAGGTTCTAATCCAAGGTTCTAAAGGTTCTGAATCCAGCTCTCTACGTCTTCACTTCATGCTTCAATCATCTTTTATCAGAAGTCAATGAATCTGAAGATAAGATCAAATGGGAACGTGATCAAATAGTATATAGTACAAATCGAACAACCTTTCCACTACCTGATTTCGTGGGCAAGGACTGTAGTATTCATCACCCCTGTCACTGAATATGTGGGTGAAAGGACAATACGTGGTATGATTCCTTTCTCATCCAACAGTGGACATCTGCTCATGGAGCTTTCCCCATTTTTCCCTCCAACGGTCACATGCTTACACTATATAAGCATGCATTGGAGACTTAAAAAAAATTGCTTATCTACACAAGTATTTTGACAAGCTAATTTTCTTTGTGAAAAGTTATCGTCTTTTGTATACAGTGTTCTTTAAGTATTTATTATTCATTTTGTGTAAATCTGCTTTTGTAGAAGCATCTTGTAACACATAAAATTTTAGTCAAACTATTTGTTTGATTCCTTAAGGAGGTTATCCTTGAGAAGATAAAGAAAGTTGTTCTTTATGAGTCCTTGATGAGACTAAGGTTTAGTTGGATCCTTAAGAAGACAAAGAAGGGTATTCTTTGTGTTTATTTTAATCTGTTGATTATAGTTGATTAAGTCCTTGGGTATAAGGCAAATCACCTTGGCGGATGGACTGGATTAGCTTTGAGTTTCAAGCGAACCAGGATAAAAATCATTTTGTTTTTATCTTTTCATTGTTAAACTTGTTAGTGGTGTTTTTTGTTTTGGAAAAAAAATTGCTTGTAAAACCCAATTCAAACCCCTCATTTCTTATGTTTTTCACACCTTCACTCACCTCAATAAAATTTAACAACAACAAAAACACCAAAGAAAACTCAACTTTCATTATTAGCACAACAAGTTCAACCGTGTCAACTCAAGAAAATTCAACATCAACTAAAACACCAAAGTAAAGTTAACTTACATTATTAATATAAAAAATTATTATCTTTCTAATAAATTTAACAATTACAAAATAGTTGAAACAATAAAAAGATATACTAAATATTTTACGTTACTTGAAACACAAACATTCATGTACTTACTCAACTTCTTATGAGATCTTAAAACTTTAAATCAAATCAAACTTGAAGAATCATTATCATTAAACTTGATGATCAAAGTTTAAATCATCATCTAGTTAGTCGTTGTACGATAAAATAAGTAAGTTATAATCATTTCCACATTCGATCAGACATCTATCTAAAACAACTTTAGCCATAAACTTAACATGTGTCGCATCTCGAAGAATACGACCTTACGAGCATTCGCGGAATGATTGAACAGTATCACCAACAAATATTTATTCCAAAAAAGGAAGGGGAAAATATCGATAAAACCCTTAAAAGAAAGAGAAGATGGTCGTCGCAACCAAATTCGGGTTCGGGAGCTGATTATGTAAGGGGAAGGTATTAACACCCCTCACATCTGTTGTACTCAATAGGGACCTTTTAGTTAGATCTACAATTGAATGTTAGCATATGTCAGTTATTTTCTTCGAGTGATAAAAAATTGAAAAGGAAAAGAAAAGGGGTCGCAAAAAGATTTTTATTAGGGTGCTTGATGAGATTGTGGGTTTCGCTCATACGTATTCTCATGTACAATAAGGAATTCAAAGCTACGTAGTTCTTCGTTGAAAGAACTTTGTTTGTGGTTGATTTTAATTATGAAATATGGGTTTATATGCACTTGGGTGGTAAAAGACTCAATTGTTGAGAAAGGCTCGTGATTGTATGAAGAAAGACTTGTTTGAAAGGATTCACACTTGGTGAGAAATAAATTTGAAAAGATTCACACTCGGGCGAGAAATGAATTGTTTTTTTGGATTTTTCAAAATAGTGTCTGACGAGACGTTTGAATCTCGCTCCTGCATATCCCTAGGTGCGATGGTAAACTCAAGGTTACGTAGTAATGGGTAGAAAACTACATATTGGTTGGTTAATTTTATTGAATGAATGTTTAGATCACGCTATAGCGGTTAAACGTTGTTTGTGCTCACAATGAGAGGCTTAAAGCGTTTGTTTGTATTGTAGTAGAACAGACTAAACAATGTTCTTTTGTAAAAGATTCTCGATCGCACGCGGGACGAGAAAAATGGTTTCGATGTGTTGAATGTTTTTTAAGAGAATGATGAATGCTTGGTAAGACCAAGACGTGTGTATTGGGACCAATTATTTGAGGTTTTCATGGAATGCGAGACTCCAATGTACCTTTTTCATTCGATTGTTCAAGGTTTTCATGGAATGCAAGACTTCAATCTTCCTCTTCTTTCGACTTTATTCTAAAAATAGTTTTTACGTAATATTTAATTAGGAAAGTGGTTTGATAATGGTGAAGTGGTGAGATATTTGAAAATCAACTTGATATTGATCAAGTATTTAATTTAATTTTTGAAAGATAGATTTTATGTGGTCAAGTTATTTAATTAATCAATTTATCAAATTAATCAATTAAAATGAAATTAATCAAGCTAATTAAAAAATTATTAATAAAATTAATCAATTAAAATAAATTTAGTCAATTAATAAAGTTAATTAAAAATCAATTAACAAAATTAATCAATTAAAATAAATTTAATCAAGTTAATTAAAAATTAATTAACAAAATTAATTAATTAAAATAAATTTAATCAATTAATAAAGTTAATTAAAAAATCAACTAATTAAAATGAATTTAATCAATTAATTATATAAAAAAATAAAAGAGAATTAAAAAAAGGTAATAAAATTTTAAAAAAAAATAGAAAAAGATGGTAGGGGCTGCGTGGGCCCCACCCCCACTTCTTCTTTCTTCTTGCCTAATACAATATGGGTAGCAGAAAATGCAAATGAATGTAGTAAGCTTGTAATTGAAAATGTAGTATCAAAGACCAATATGCAAAATTTCAGATTAATCAAAACGCGATTGAATTTAACGAACTAATATATTATTATAATCGAAATTCCGCCATGAATTCAAATATGTAATTAGAATTGAAAAACAAGCCATGAATCATGAGATTTTAAGCAAAAAGTGGACAGACAAACTAGTAAAGAATGACTCGATTTAGCTAAAATATACATCCAATTACAAAACTAATTACATTTTCGTGATCAGCATAAAAAATTGATTCAAATGGTATATAAGTTTGCGTAAATGGTTGAGATTCATGATTTCATCATTTTTCAGTTCTTGAGTTCATGAGGGCTCTTGAACCAAATTTCTGAAAATTCAATTTAAATGTGTTTTCATGCAATTAATGATTGAAATAAGTTTCTTAAGCATGTATAAACATCATAACACAGAGAAAACACAAGAAAAACGAGGATTATGCTTACTTGAACGAAAACATTGAGAACTTGTCGGCAACAATGGTGGACATGGTGGCTCTCTGATCAAGCTCTGACGAATATCTAAACAAGCTTCTAGTTAAGAAGTTTGTGTATATTTGGAATCCTCTCAACATCATCTACTCAAATCCAAGCTCAAATTCAAGATTCGGGAAACTTCAAAAATCGAGTTTAAAATCAAACTAAACATTTGATCTTCATTTCCCTCTTCGGTTGATGATATGACGTTGTTTAAATAGGCTAAAATGAATGTGAATGAATTCAAATTTATGTGAAACGTGAGAGTGATTTTTGAAAGGAGTTAGAATGTGAAAAAATAAAACTGAAAAATGGTTAAGATTGCACCAATTAGTGATCCATATGAAAAAATATTTAATCAAAGGTTATGATTGCGTCTAAGTGTGTTTGTTGAAGTTAATTTTCCGTTGAAATGAGATTGCAAGTTAATTATGATTTTGTGTTTTTTTGAATTAGTTTTGGAAGTGGTTTTGGTTTATGAAAACCACGTGGTCCCAAGTTGAACTTTGATGCATGTATACATGTTATGACATGAATTAGTGATGATTTGTTGCAGAATTTTGTCACCACAATGTTTGATTGTCATGTTAGTATACTTATGTTTAAGCTTATGTTCATGCCATATTGAATTTTTATGATGAAACATGGTTTTGTAGGTCCAATTAACATGGTAATGGAGCATGGCATGATAGCTTGATGATGAGGCAATGATCATGAAAATGAAAGCATGAATTGTAATATGGTATTAAGATGATGAGATTGTATGATGATATGTAAAGGAAATAAACTTGATTTTTTATGGACTTTATTATAAGTAAAAGTATGCATGGTTTATGATTTGAATGAAAATTGGTTTATGGTATGATGCAAAAACAAATTAAATTTAATTGTGATGTTTGTTTATGAATGAGACTCAAATATAAATGTAAATGAAAATCGATTCAAAATATGGTAAAGAACAAATAATGATGTAGTTGAATTTTGTTAACTTTTCTTTAAAGTGTCACATGACTTCTAAAAAAGGCCAAAAAAAAGAATGCTAATGATATGATAAGAAAGAAATAGGTTAAACAAAAAAAAAGGTTATGCATATGAAAAATGGATGAAATGACCAAGGGACGAAAATGGAATATGACAACATGAACACAATTTAAATTTAACATTGAATTATAAATAATAATTGATGATTAACTAATTTTCTATTGGACTTGAAACTTTAATTATCTATATAACTTAACAAATTTAGAATTATTGAGTTACTAGAAAAACACATTCTAGAGAAATGCTCACACCTTGTTAAGATTAGTTTTGGAGCTAAACTCCAATCATCTTGACAATTTCTAAAACACATTATAAAATTAATTTCTCATATGAATGACCTACAGATGAAACCATTTCATTGAAAGATCAAAACTTTCATATCCAAGAAGATGAAAAACCTAACGTAAACTAAGTTATAATATTATAACAAATTTTTCTACGAAGAGGATATGCGACATACATGGACAAGCATTTACATACCAAAAAATTATAGAAGACACTAATGAAGAAGAAACGATGATGAAGAGACCGATGAAGACGATGAGTTATTTGTTAATGAAAGTTTTGATGAAGATGATAATTTTCGTACGGGTGTTTAAAACATTGGTACTACAGTTTCATATCATTCATTTAGTTCTGAGCTTATGGATGATGAGCTTCGTTTCGTTTCATTTTGTTTTAAGAGGTTGAGTTTGTTTTCGTTTCAAAAGGATGGGTAATGGCGTTCGAGGAAAGAAGTTACAAAAGTTTTGAGAGAACCGTAATAACTTTCTTTGAAAATGTAATATTCATTTTGTTTGGTTTTGGAATACATTAGGATTTGGGGGGGAAGAAGTTACAAAAGTATTTTTCTTATCAGTCCACTTGTTTAACCGAATGGATATGTAAGAGTTTTCCAACCAGTTCATTTGTCAACCGAGGGGATAACTAAAGCTCATTCTTTAAATAAAAATAAAATAGAGTTTTGAGTTTTCCTATCGGCCATTCCTCAACTTAAGGGATAACCAATTTTTCCTATAGTTTCATTTGTTAATCAAGGGGATAGATAAAACCTATTTTTTAAAATAAAAATAAAGTAGAGTTTTAGGTTTTCTTATCGAACAAGTAATCAACCGAAGGAATAGCTAAGAGTTTTCCTATTTATTCATTTGTCAACCAAGGAGATAGATAAACTCATTTTTAAATTAAAAACTAAAATAGATCTTTTGGGAAAGAAATTTGAAGACGTGAAGAAATAAAATTTTCTCATCGGTCCAAAATTCAATTGAGAGAAAGAGCGCAAAAGCCCATTTCTAAAAATAAAAATAAAATATATTTTATTTTTTTTCAAAATTTGATCCATGGGATATCATTAAAAACTTAATCAAAACATCAAAAATGCCACCACATTTTCTTTTCACATCTGTGGAATATATGACCGATGTGGTATAATGTTAGTAGGAGGTTATGACACACATACCTCTTCTTGCAATGGACCATTCAGAAAGGAAGATATAGGTTTCTTGCCTTTCATGCATATCTCACATGACTTCCTAGGCTTCACAATTATGGGAATGCCAAATACCAGTTTCTTAGAATTCATATGTCCTAAGCTTCTGAAATTAAGATGCCCCACTCTCTTGTGTCACAGCTCACTCTCACCTTTAGTTCCTTATGCACTAAGGCATTTCAGCTGTCTCCAAATTCACCTCGAATGTTCTATTGCTTCCCTACTCATATTGCATAATCAGCTTCTGATCATAATCATACAACTTCAAGAGATTTTTCTTCATAGTAACTGAGAAACCTTTCTCAATGAGCTGACCTACACTCATCAAATTTCTTTTCATGCCAGGAACATACCAAACATCTTTGATCAGAACAATTTTACCATTTTTCACCTTGACTTTGACATTTACCATACCTTCAATGTCAGGGTATTTATCATTAGCATATATGATCTTTGTCCTCTTTCTAGATTAAAAAAAACAGCCATTATTTGTTTCCAGTTAGGTGATTTGAGCAGCCAATGTCCATATACCATAAGTCTACCAAATACGCCCCATCAGATTCAAAAGCCATCAATAGCACATGTTCATCATCAGAATCTCCTATATCTATGTTCTCTTCTTCTGATTTCCTTTCCTTATTTCACCAACAGTTAGCAACAAAGTGACCAAACTTTTTACAACAATAGCATTTTTACAACAGTAGCATTGAACCTTTTTCTTATCAAACTTCTCCTTTCCCTTATGATGTTTCTTCTCATCAGAATTTGAGGCTTCTGACTTATGAAAACCACCACCATGTCTCTTCTTGGCTTCTAACCAAGACTACTTCTGACTCTTCTTCCCAGAAGACTCCTTCAGATCCTGCTCTACCTCTCTTTCATAGGTTCTCTCAGTCAGACGTAACTTTTGTGCCTCTAGAATACTCTGCATCTCTTCAATCTCCATGGTGCTTAGGTCTTTAGAATGTTCAATTGCTACAATAATGTAATCAAATTATGGAGTAAGATATCTAAATACCTTCTCAATGATTACTTGTTCTGACAATGTTTCTCCACATGATTTCATCTCGTTGGTGATCAGAATCACTTTAGAGATGTAATCAGGTATCTTCTTACTGTCCTTCTATTAGCTGGGATTTTTTACAAGGAAAAATACCTCAGCAAACATGTTAAAGGTAGGAACTTGTTGACTGTTTGATGACGTGTACAGGGTTCCTAGGTCTCAAATGGAAAGAATTTGGGATTTAGTATCTGTTGGGAATAGTATAGAAACATCTCAACCGAGGTAATTCTCAACGACATCAATTGCGTCGAAAAGGCGGTTATTTGGGCGCGTATATGTCACGTTCAAATATGAATAACTACCTTGAAGTTTCATTTCGGAGGACACATGGGAGAAACATGAGGCGAAGGGGCATGCGAGCTTCTACGTGGTGAAAACTGAGGATTTAAACTTTAAAGGCAGTTATTTCTCACTAGTATATATATGATTTTTGTTTGTAGAATTTGGGGTGTTCATTTTACTACAAGATATCACTTACACTCGAAGTATCAATGTTAAGAGAAAATAGTCTTCGTTGAGAGAATGTACGAACCATGAAACACCAATCTTTACTTTAATGCAAAATTATTTTCAATTCAGTTTACTTTTTTGTTACTTTCATCCATACCCCATTTTAGTGCTTTTATTTTACTCTTGTTTTACTGCATTATTCCATTATCTTTGTCGAAATTGCACATTTACATTGTAATACGAGTATTTCGACCTAGTTGAAATCGTGTCTTGTTCCCAAAGAAAATCACAAATTAAGAACTTTAGTACTGTGTCCTAGGATTCACTAGTCAATCCTACCTGTAAACTATAATTAAGAGACTATAGGTTGTTTACGAAATTCCAACGTAAACACCCTAATGTTGAGATTCTCATACTATTTACGTAGAGACTGGAGCTTCACATTCTTCACTAATGCATCACCGCTGTAGAATCGTACCACTGTGTCCCACGAAGCCTTCGCCGTCGTCGAATCGTCGATTTTCTCAAATATGTTTGCATCCACACACTGATGGATGTAGAACAACACCTTTTTTTTATCTTTCTTCCTTATTTCTATTTGCGCGTTTCTTTGTGCTTCCATCGCATCCAACGCAACCAGAACGTAATCGTCGTTGACGAGATCAAGAACGTCTTGAATGCCAAATAACACACGCATCTGAGTCGACCACTGATTCTAATTCTTTCCATCAAACACTGGAAATTTTGTATTCAAGTTACCGTTTCCTCTGTTCGTCTTCGATTTTGTGCACTGAAACTCACACAGATCTCACTGAACACTCGTGTTTCCCAATCCTGCAAAAGATGAATACCAATTGTTTGAGCACAAGATGAATAAGACGAAGATGAAGATGGAAGAAGAGAGAGAAAACGATTATAACAAACTTTGAGGAAAGAGAAACTCTATTCACGTTATGAAAAACTAGTTTCAACTTGTTTAAATACACAAACTAAATTGTCACGTAGGCAAAATGCTAACATACGCTACCTGAGCAATGCACCTTTTGAAAACTTAAACGCAACTACAACTTTTCAACTACGCTGAGTAAGATTCTGAAGCCTATAACTTTTGAACAACAATACTTCTAACCTATAAATTATATCTATGATTATTGTATTTATACTCTGAAGAGTAGGAAGTGTTTGTTTTAATGTCCATTTTTTAGTCTCAACATGCATGCGTGAACAACACAACAATTAAGGGCTAAAGGTACTACGACATATATGCGAGATAGAGATGGAACATTTAATTTTTCTGTTGAACTAATGCTTTGCTGTCCACTGACTTTCTTCAGTTGTGGTTTACATTTCTTCCTTACAATTTTGTTTCCTTTTCATTTATAATTCTTGTCGTCTTTCATTATCTATACTGAACAGAAAACCTTATGAATTCTAAAACGTGGGGACATAGTGGGAAATGTAGCTCTAAAATTTGATATCAACAAGATTTATGGTTGATTTGACTTTGAGTATTTTTTACATGTTTTTAGTAACGTTGAGTTTATCTCATTAGTGGATAGAATGATTATGTTTTGTGAGGAGCTATTTGGTGAGTGAGTGCATGTAAATAGTAGTATGGTGGGTTCCATTTGTTTATGAAGAAGTTTGAGTTAGAGTGATCTAATATTACCTTATTTGTTCATTATTTATGATAAGACCGATCAGCACTAATTAGACTGGCGGAACATGTAGAGAAGATATTCGAGGAATCACTAATGGAGTCTTTGACCAAAATAGTAGTTGATTTAGAGACCATGAGTAAATTTGTTTTACATATCGATTTAAGGACTATTTTTGTTGTTGTTGTCAAGCATATTAATAGTTAGAATTTCTACTTAAAAAGGTTAAAAGATCGATAAGTAGAATTGACTTTTAGATATGACAATTTTTTAAAATCAAAGATAAGAATAATAATGATAGAAATACACAAAACTAAGGTACTATTTGATTTTGTATTTTCACGTCCACTAATAAATGAGATTACAAACTCTCTCAATGAGTTCTCTAGACTACAAATTAAATTTAATCCCTCAAAAAATTTAACCAAAATTAAAATGTAAAGAGTGTATGTTTGCAAGAATGCTTCTAAATAAGAAGATACATAAAGTAGATTTTAGAATTTACATTTAAGAAAATATACAAGGAATAGCTCTAAGTGTAGCGAGTGTTGTAATTGTTGTTTCTCTTGTTGTTCTATCTCACAATTTCAAAAATTTCTTGTCCTTTTTAAGTAGATGATGAATCGTACCGTCGGAGGATGAAATTGGAAATTTCTTCAATTTCACAGCTGTAATAATGGTATGAGGTTGAGTCATGAATTGTGGAGATATGTTGGTAGTATATTCTTTAAGAATTCCAGCATATTTGTCCTTTTAAAGAAATATTTGATTTTTCCGTTGGAATATACTCTCTCCAAGAATATTCTTTCAATAATTCTCTAAATCATTGGCTTCATATGTGAGATGATTTGAAGCTTGATCAGAGTTCAGAGTCTTGAATATCTGGCTTTACAGTCTAGTGAAAACGAGGCTTGGGTTATCAGAGTAAATATGGTTTGTTTATTAAAGAAGCGTTGTCTTACTTATCCAGATGATTGACTTTCTATTTATCGGTAAATTTGGTAAATAAAACAAGTTTCTATTAATACTTAAGAGATCAAACTCGAAAATATCCCGGAACATATTTGTGTGAATCATGATCTTTGAATAACATATTGCTATCAAAATCGAAATGTAATGTTTGAAGGACAATAATTTGAACTTGACTAAAATGAAAATGTAAAAAGGCTTTGAAAGTAAAATGATTCAAAGTAACTTAAATGCAGAAATACATTTAATGTAAAATACTTGAAATTTATAAATGTGGAACACATAGGTACATTTCCTCACTCGTTTCTCAATCACATATACTTTGAGTTTGTAGAAATTTGAGAACAATTGCGGACCCTTACAAAATAACAAAGCGTCCACTTATATACTAGTCTAAAATAACTTCCTACAACGGTCGACTAAACACATCACGCCACATTTTTTCTTCCATGCAACCATTGTCTTCGATAGACTTCCACGTGTCTCTGAATAACCTCCTGATCTTATCCAATTCTGACTCATTCGACTAATCAGAATAACCAACCTAAATATTGGAAATTTCACTGAGTCTAAACTCCAGAAGTACCCCATGATATTTGATTGTGGAAGTTATTCGGGATCTTTTAGAAACAGGCTACCTATAATGTGTTCTGATGCCAATTGTAAATAGTGATTGCACCTAAGGGGGGGGGGTGAATTAGGTACTTTGATTACTTTTTGATTTATTGGTACTATGCTTTTAACTTTCTGATTTGGTGATGATTAGAAAACGTTAAAGTGCAGAAAGATAAAGAACACGACGATGTATCCTGGTTCGCCTCATAATCCGAGAGTACTGCAGTCCTCTTACGTAGTAAGAGATATTCCTATTTATTTAGAACTTTGTACAAGCATATCCTAGCCACTATACACAATTTCCTAAACCAGTCAATAAGGACAATCCCCTTATGATCTCTACAAAGTGAAATAAGAGAACAATTCTCCCTTATTCACTCTCTTGCTTCCAACAATCCTGGACAACAAGGTATTCCACAATAATCTGAATTTTACAAGATTTTGAAGTTTGATAACAATATATATATATATATATATATATATATATATATATATATATATATATATCAATTACTAGAATTGATCTTCTCTATCAAGTAGGCAATTCACAATATGTTATATAAGTGCTCAAGGAATTATAGAGTTGAAACTTTTAGAGATGCAATGAAAATGTATGCAGAAGTTTCAACAAAAATTTGTATGGAAAGACACTTGATTTGAAAATGAGAGAGTAATGAGTATGAATTTCTATGAGAGAGACGAGTTTTCAAAATCTGAAAAGTAGAGTATTTATAGTACCTTAAAACCTTTCTGAAAGTGTATGAACGCAAGAAAAGATGTCATGCTTGAGGGATGCAAAAACAATTTTGTTTGAGTCATATTTTGGAAGAACCACTGCCACTGCTTCAGTGGTAACCGGTTACCAAAAAGGGTGTAACCGGTTACACTTGAAGTGGTGTTACAAAAATTTGAAAAAATCGCATGTGTAACTTGTTACCAAAAATGGTGTAACCGGTTACACCTGCCATACTCACCAAAGAACACAAATGCACGAATGTGTAACCGGCTACTATGAAAGGTGTAATCGATTACACCTGCTTTGAAATAAAAAAATACTTATGAAAATGAGTTTTAGCCAGGTTTCAAAGATGTTAAAACATGTATGCAATATGACATGATTACCATATTTTTTTTCTTGAGCACTTAATAATAAACATAATGGAAATGCTTACTTGTACCTCAACACATATGAATCAATCAAACTATCGAAAGTTATTCTTCATAACTTGAATTTGAAGCTTGATACTTTAGTCTTTGAAATGAAGTTTTTTTCCATTCTTTTGTCATAAGTTAACTCTTCTAACTTGTTTCCATCAAAACTAACGTTTGGAGAAGCTTGTCTTCACATCCTTAAAAGCAATCAACCCAATATTTCTTTATTACCAAAAACTCCGTAACCTTGAGTTCTCTATAACACCTATATATACGTAGGAGCAAAATTTTGAAATCTTGTCAGGAACACCTTAATAAAAAGCACTATATTAATAAAAAAACTGAAAATCTTTTCTTTCTTTTCTCCCGCTCAATAAGTAGAAGATAACGATTAACATAAGCTAACATTCAATTACAAATTTAACTAAAAGATTACAGTTGAGTACAACGGGCGTGAGGAGTGATATTATCTTACCCTTACGTAATCGACTCCCGAACTCTAATTTGGTTATATTGACTATCTTCTTTTTTCTTTTAAGGATTTTATCTATATTTTCTCTTTTTTTCTTTTAGGAATAAATAAAGTTCGGTGAAAACTCTGTTCGAATCACTTTTCTGCGAACGTCTTCGTGAAGAATCATATTTTTCGAGATGTAACAACTGGTTTTTGTTATTATTTTGTAGGAATTAAGATGTAAAAAGATTGTGATCACATTTACGTAGAATGCAAATTTGATTTAAGGATAAAGATTAAGAAAGAAAGTTATCTTTTGTCATGTAGTAAAGATATAATAGTTGAATAGTATATATATATATATATATATATATATATATATATATATATATATATATATATATATATATATATATATATTTTATGATAATGCAGAAAAAAGAAGTTGATTCATGCAGTCTTTGATAAATCATATGTAAAAAAAGAGGTAGATCGATACATAATGAGAAGGAAAAATGCAGCAAAGTCAACATTAAAAAATCCATTTTTTTTGTTTTGCTACCTTTGTCATTTACACCTCCTTATGTTTGTTGGACAATAGAAATTGGACTCGAATCAAAATGGATCCAATAAATTTTGCTAATGAACCTCCATTTTAATTTTTTATTTAGAGAAAACTAATAATTATCATAATCGCTTCAAAATATACAAATACTTTTTTCATTTTTTTAAATAACAGAAATTGCAATAAGCTTTGTCACTTTAGTTTTCATCCATTTTGGACCAAACATTTTTTTAAAACACAATAATGACCAAACATTGCAATAACATTTTTTTAAAATATGTTTTTTCTCTATCTTAAATATTTCACCAAGTATTAGTCTAAAAAAACTTTCATCACGACTTTTGATTCTCATGTTAATTAGATTTATAAAACTTCAATATAAAACTTCTCTATTATCAATGGTTAAATCCATATATTCATCCAACAATCCGATAACTTTGATAATATAAAACTTTAATATAACTTTAGTCTCTCAAGCATCACCATTATATATGTATGCAGTGTGTGGTTAGGTTATTGTATATAAGTGGAGTATATGACCCAGTGTTCTCCATCAATCTCTATCTTAAAATTGTGAATTCTATCAAATATATCTACGGCTCTTCCAACTCCTCTATCATCAAAAACATTGAAATAGTCATGTCCGAAAATGCACATGTTAAGCACAAGTAGTTGAATTAGGTTTTCGATGCTAAAATCGCAGGGATTCAAAAATAAGCAATTGGTTTTTAACAGAGATAGTTAGAAGATTTGAAGATGTTTTTCGATAGAAGGGTTGGTTTTGCAGCATCTGGAGACACATGGAAACAATGTAGAGGACGAAAGGTCACATGATAATGTATGTGTCGAGTGTTGGAAAGTTGATTGTTGTTGATGCATATCTATATAATTTGATTTGATCTTTGTAATAAGGGTTCATATTTTTCATTATTAGCCTCTATAGAGCTCAAACATCAAAGTTATAGTGATAGTGAACTTGTGAAAAAATATATGAATCTGCATCCCATTTTTTACTTAAATATTTCATTTGCTTTCTTCTATCATTTTATTTTTATATACTTTATATTTTAAACAATTATGCATTTCTACTTTTTGAAATTTTCATCGAATTATTTTACATTCAAAAACTAAGTTATTAAGTACAAACACATTCTGTCTGACTGTTTCTGCATAATATGTCATAGGAATATTTCGAGTTTAATCATGAAAACAAATTAAAACTTGTGATTTGATTTACTAAAAACAACGCTAAACAAATTTGCACTCCTAGTAATACCCATTTTGTGCAAAAAACTTAAACTTTTGCGAAAAAGTGCTTGTGCTTTTATTGTTCGTTTTGATCTCCATACATGCAAGTTTTCAATGTCTGAGTGTTTATGCGCCTGAGGAGTGGTAAAACTTTTGTTGAGATGGCTTGTCCAACGTTAAGAAATTCTTCCCTTCCATATGACAACACTCCAAAGTAGAAGAACAACCAATTGAATTAACGGTTGGTGGTGTAAGTATTGAGTACACAACCTAAGAGGAGGTGAATTAAGTGTAATGGTGTTTTTAGAGATTTTAAACACTTTTCTGGTTTCTTGTAAATTTTCGGAATTATGAATAGGTGAATGAGTAAGAAGCAGACAAATAAATAACGGAAAAGTAAATGAACACAATGATGTATATTAGTTCCCCTTATTAACCAAGGGTACATCTAATCACCTCACACCTCGTGAGTAATTTTCACTATTGTTATATCTTTGTACAAGTCTCGCGCCAAGATTTCTCCTACAATCTTCTAACAACAACAAAGAAGCAATTGAGTTCCTTGATTTCCAACAACACCAATAATTATGTTCGACTTTGAATCGCCCTGATCCAAAGGACCTTTCTCCAATAATCACCAATATTGTGATGAATATTACATACACTTAGAAAGCACACCACTTTCTATTTACAATTAACGTCAGCACACACTTGGGTGATCAAGGTACAACAAAATAATACTTTTGAATAAAATATAGTTTTTGGATAATTTCCAAGAAAAAATAATTTTTCTTCCCTTTCTATATACAATTCAACAATATATATAAATCTTAAGTGCTCAGAATATATTATAAAACTTTTTCCGTGATTTTAAAGTTATGCACAAAACTTCAACATTTTTGAAAAATAATGAACACTTAGAAAAATATTTGAATTGGTGTGGAAAATTAATAATGAAAGAAGTAATTTGAAAACTAATGTATTTAACCTTAAATATATCCCAAGAAACCTCTATGAATTGATGCAAAAGCTTGTGACATTTTCATGAAGGTTTGTAATAGTTTAGAATGACAATGGCTCATGAACAAGACACAATTATGAATTATGTGCATGACTTATTAAGTCGGTTAAACAGACACCTGACTCAACAAGTGTTGGACAAATTTTGAATTTAAAACAATTTTTCAAAAGTTCAACGAACATGACTTAAAAAGTTCAACGAACCTGATTTTTAAGATATTAAGCCTTTGTTTGATTTGTGTGATGAAGGCTATGGTTGAATATCGTTAAATAAATGGAGTCGGGCGAAATGGATTGTAGGGGAATGGAAAAAAGTGGAATTAAAATTTTACTATATTGTTTGAAAATTTTATGACGGAATAAGGTCAATTCTTCATTCCGCCAAAATCATATGGGAAGAATATTACTGAGAAAAATAATCGTGAGTTAGAAGTGTTAAGAAATAGAGTGTGGGGAAGTCCCAAATTTATTAGAAAAGTGGAGATTGAACATTTTCTAAGTGCGATAACTCATAGACCTATAACTCTAAGGTTTTGGGTGAATATGTGGTGTGTCTCAAGGTGTGTTACTCATAAAAAAACCTCATTGTAAAAATGCTTCATCATATGGGCTCCCATAATTGATGACCCAACAATGGTTCACAGATGAATTCATAATAGGAAATTGAAATAGACAATCAGTTGAATATTAACACAAATATAAAAACCTGAGTTGATAGCTTTGATCCAAATTGCTCCAAAGGAGACTTGAGTACAAAGACAATGGAAAATACATAGAAACTTTACAGAATAAAAAATGGCTTCTTAAACTCATAATCAACTATTGATTTTATAGAAACACCTAAAGCTAGGACAAAATCTCGTGTTCAATGCTCATTACATCAGAATTAGATCAAATCAAATCATGCCCAAAAGCCAAAAACATGAGAATCGGTCTAAAAAGGAAAGAAGTAAAATCTGCTTCGCCCTCCTGCTACAACAATAGCAGCTGCTACGGGTGGCCATAGCAGGCCTCTGGTCCAAGTACTTAAGGGTTGCAAAGTGGAAATACTAGGTGCATTGCTGCTACAGGTGGTTGTAGTAGCCCCCTGGTTTTTGTATGAGGATTTTCTGACTTTTGTCTTTTTCCATGTTTCGCTTGTTTTCGTAGCAGCCCCCTGAAAATAGTAAAAACACACAACCAAACGTAAAATATGGTAAACAGAAATAAACTGGACAAAAGGAGATGAAAGCTAAGTGAAAAACGACTAGAAATAATGGTACAAAAACCACTTATCAGTTTGTCTTTTCTATAATACCAGCATAATCAATAACCTCTACTTCAAATGGTTTAGGGTTAGTTTCATCAAAAGTAACATGAAAAGATTATTATCTAGTTAGGTTTCTTTTATTAAAGACTCTAAAATCTTTTCTCGAAGTGGA
Organism: Lathyrus oleraceus; assembly: GCF_024323335.1. Classification (NCBI taxonomy): domain Eukaryota; kingdom Viridiplantae; phylum Streptophyta; class Magnoliopsida; order Fabales; family Fabaceae; genus Lathyrus; species Lathyrus oleraceus. The sequence continues at coordinate 463,241,220 of NC_066582.1, forward strand.
ATATCATATGAATATGCCTTCATCAAATTTTGTGTCAATTTTTCTGAGGTTATCCTTCCTATTGTTAAGGATAAAACATTTTCATCCAAAGCCATGTAAATGAGAAATATTCAGATTTCTTCCTTTATTTATATCTTAAGGCGTCCTCTTTAGAATAGGTTTTATCAAGACATAATTCATAACATAGAAAGTCACTCAATTTCAAGTATTCAAATTCATTCTCAATCAGACATTACTTCCAATTTCTCTTGGGTGTTTGAGTGCTAACCTTGTAGGTCCACCATGCTCTGTCGCATCAAAAGTATTATTCAACTGCAGTGAGGCCCGACTCCACCACCTCATATTTCATTCCTAGTTCCTACACGAAAAATAGCGCCATCTGTGGGAATTAACTTAAGATTCCCGCTTATTTCCACAAAACTATTGTTTCTCCACCAAAGGTCCTGATCGCCAATCTTATTTCTTGAAGCCTCCATCTCCTCCTTATTCAAATATATCATCATATTCATCGAGTATGGTGACATCCAAAGTCAGGGGGACTTGAAGCTATGCTTTCCTGCCCTGAATTCGTCTCTACTTCAGATAAAATAATCAAGAATTGGAACATATTGAGTTGTAATAAAATTGCAATGCTCTAGCATATGATTAGATATCAAACACTTTATTTAATTTTTATTTTAAATTAAATAAACTATAATTTGCTGTAGAATATAGAGCACGTGAATTATTCTAGGTCGTTCATAAGGCCATGACAAAGGTCCAAAAGTGAATTCCAAGTAGAAAAGCACATATAATTGGTAGAACTTCACTCTATCCAGATGTAGGCAATGGCGTCCTCCAATGCATCAATCAACTTCCAATTCAATTAGGATATTATTCGCACAGCAAACCACATTACACGAAAGAGGTTTCAACCACTCTTGATATATAACGTTAAAGTGAGTCATTTCAGGTATTCAAAACCATTTTCGCTCACACGTTACTTCTGATTTCTCTTACTTACTTGAGTATTGGAATAATAACCTTGCAGGTCCATCCGACTCTGTCGTATCAGAATTATTTCTCCATCGCAGTAAGAGACAACTCCACCACCTCATCTTTCATTCCTAGTTCCTAAACAAATTGTGGTGCTGTCTATGGGAATCGACTTATAATCTCTGCTAATTTCCATGAAAACTACCGTTTCTTCACCAAAGATTCATATCATCAATCTCATTTCTTAAAGCTTCCATATACTCCCTAGGAAAATCTATTACCAGATTCATCGAGTATGGTGACATCCAAAGTCACTCGTTCTTCCCCCCAGCGACAAACTGTTGTTGTAGTCAGTGAAACTACCAAAGATCTACCTCCTCCACCTGCCTCTATAGTGGAAGACTATTTTGTCCTCGTGACATCTCTATTTATCGTTACACAACATGATTTGATTCCTCTAAGAGTTGGTGAATGAGCATTACAAGCTCTTTCGTTCTTCAGATCTATACACCAACCTTTCCAGGGTGAACCATCACCTGACCTCTATCACAACTTATTGTACTTTTAAAAGAAATACTCCCAAGCCTTCATGAAAGAAAATCTTGGAGTACAAGGATCCACTGACTTATTGAACAACGTCTACAACCTAGTACACCAACATAACTTACAATTACTAGTTGATAGGATACTCAGAATTGAGAAGGACCTTCAATACACTCCACTAAGGGGAAATAGTGTACGGGAGGCAGCCTCTCGAGGAAACCAAGTAAACATACAAGAGTTGGTCCCCATCAACACATTTTCACCATAAGGAGAGGCCTTGAGATCACTAACTCGCAATTGGAGTTGAGGATATAAGATCCACCTGCTTGATTCTGAAGGAACAAGTGATAGTCATACTCCGCTCTAAGTTCATTGTCCTCATTATTCACATGTACTTCTTTCCAAAACAACTAAAATATATAACATAAATACTCCAGCTCTAGAGTGAAAGAAGAACCCATTGTATGTCTGTATCCTCGACCCTAGAATCCCGAGGTCTATGGAGAAATCTCAAAAGCTATAGAGTTACAATGAAATCAGAGACCCGGACAAACATGTTGAACATGTAGATAAGATGTTTGATTACTACGACACCCTAGGGGCCGTGAAATTAAATCTCTTTGCATTGACTCTAATAGCATCCAAAATGATGTGGTTCATTACTCTTTTAGGTGAGAGTATAGATTCATGGAAGGATTTGTGTGATGCTTTTAATGCCTAATTTACCACCCCAAAATGGAAACCCATAACCACTGTCGTACTCACCGAGGTTACACGAAAAAATAAGGAAACCTTGTAGGTGTTTAATTGGCTGCATTATATGGTAAAACACTAGATGGTTACTAATGTCTTGACTGATGTCATGACATGTAGATGTGACTACATTGTAGTTACTGCAGGACTAGCTAACACATGTTTTATTGAATGTCAAACTGGATGCTGTGACATTCATACCTGTCAACAGATACTAAGGACAGCAGGAGTTCTGTTAGAACTTAGTATTTATTTCCAGTCTGGTTATCAAGGAAAGACCAGACCTGGCATAAGGCCTACTGACTGAAAGTCAAACTGGATGTTATGACTTTCATCATTGACAGCAGCTGCTGAAGATTAGACAAAGTGGTGTTCTGCTATACTTCAGCATGTAACTTAGTTTGTTCTTCAAAAAGAATAACAGAACTAACTTAAGGCCAATTGTGTAAATGTTAAGTTGGACACTTTGACATTTATTAATGTAAGCTTTCACTGTAGTATGGTCATTTTGATCATGTACAGGTCAGCAAAATTGTACAGTCTGTTTTCTGGAAAAACAGACTCAGCATATGAACCTTGATGTCAAGCTGAATGTCGTGACATTCATGCCTGACTGCATATGCTATATTGTAGGTTGTTCAGTTTTCTGTTTCAGCTTTTTCTCAGGCTATTCTTCAGGAAGTCAACAGCTTAGAGAAAAACCAGGAAATCAACAACCAATCTACATTCAATGAACCTAAAAAATAGCCTATTTGTTAGTAACCTAAATGTTGAATTTATGGAAACTTGTGTGACCTTAAATTCAGGAGAATACAGGTGCAAAATGTAACACCCTTCTACCCAAACGACATATTTAAAGAATTTATCAGAGTACAACATGTAGAAGAGTTTACATTTCATTCAACTTAACACTCATCACTTTACAACATAAAAATATTTCATTTATTTTAATAAAACTTCGCAGCGGACAACAACACAATTAACGATTTATAAAAATGTTTCAACAAAACATATCAATAATTTAGTCTTCATACACAACTTAAATAATAATATAATCTCTATTGAATCCCATAACCCCGGTGTCACATGACCAGAGCATTGACTCGACTCTGTAGAATAACTCTACACTTATTCTTCACCTCAACAAAAGCTACTCCTCATTATCTGCACATTGCTCATCATAGATGAACATAAACACATGCAGAAGGGGTGAGAATTACATTATTAAACAATAATATAACGACAGAATATAATATGAATAATTTGCACATATGTCAACACGGATCATCACAATCATCATTATAATCAACAAACTCATGAATATCAACAAAACAACACATCAATTGCAATGCACACACCCATGCATGACTCAACACGACTCGGTATACCCATTTTGTGACCACTACAGGATCACTACTCCCAGATTCACCACCATAGAATCCGAGTTCCCCATAAGGAACCAAGCCTCTCAACAAGCCCGGAGTCAACAACATCATTGGAACTCAGTCCGTTCATCACTAGGCATCGGCCTTTCATGAATGCATGCACATCAAACATGCATCATAATCAACATAGCAACAACAACATCATATAGTCATGTTATCATCATCATTAATAGCATGACATACAACTCAACAAAACAACAACAACATTACAACGATATCACATCTGGGAGTTTAAAACGCGAAAGCTGTCCGTCAAACTGATATGGCGAACGCCGTTAGGCTAATGGTGAACGCCATTAGCGTTAAACGCTCTTATTCTGGAAAAACTGTCTGTCAAACTGATATGGCGAACGCCGTTAGGCTAATGGTGAACGCCATTAGCGTTAAACGCTCTTATTCTGGAAAAACTGTCTGTCAAACTGATATGGCGAACGCCGTTAGGCTAATGGTGAACGCCATTAGCGTTAAACGCTCTTATTCTGGAAAAAGGCCCAAATGGCGAGCGCCAAAGGCATAATGGCGAACGTCATTTGGCTGTTATGTGCATAAACAAGATTTTAAGCGCAGAAACAGTGGACGCGCGGCTTCTAAGCCTACAACCCAATATCAACATTTAACAATCATACATACACCACATACTTCGATTACAATGTATATAACGCCACCATACTCACAGATCGGACAATTTCCCTCAAAAACCACAACTTTCCCAATCTCCCTAAATTCCCCAAATTTATCAACAACCCAATCCTATATCATGTAATTGCTCGCATATTATCGTTTAATAAGGTTCAGACCCCTTACCTCTTTGGATTGAAGGAAGCTCTGAGCAATCTTTGGTCTTTTCCTCTTCCTTCTCTTTCTCTTCAGCGCTTCTCCCTTTTCTGACTCTGAGGCAAAATACGTGAAAATGAAAACCTTCAGTTATCTCCTTTGGCCTCTTTTACCCAATTCCACTTTTACCCTTCCACTCTTCATATTCCAATTATATTATTTATTTAATTATTATTAAAATAAATAATATCTATAATAATAATAATAATAATAATAATCCAATAATTCAACTTTATTTAATTAAATTAATAAAATACTATTAACTCAATTAAATAATTCTCTTATTTTAATCGGGGTGTTACAACTCTCCCCCACTTTAGAAGTTTTCGTCCTCGAAAACATACCTCAAGCAAATAGAGCCGGATACGACTCCTTCATCTGATCTTCACGCTCCCAAGTCAAGCTCTCACCAGCTGGACCTCCCCAAACAACTTTCACTAGAGCAATTTTCTTACCTCTCAGGGTCTTCTCTTCTCGGTCATCTATCCGAATTGGCAACACCTCAACGGTCAAATTATCCCTCACCTGGATATCATCCAACTGAACAACATGCGACGGATCCGCAATATACTTTCTTAACTGAGATACATGAAACACGTCATGCAGATTAGAAAGCGACGGCGGTAAAGCTATCCGATACGCCACTTCCCCAACCCTCTTCAAAATCTGATACGGACCCACAAACCTCGGAGTAAGCTTTTTAGACTTTAAAGCTCTACCCACACCTGTCGTCGGAGTAACTCTCAAGAACACATGATCTCCCTCTTGGAACTCAAGTGCTTTTCTCCTCTTATCATGATAACTCTTCTGACGACTCTGAGAAATCTTCATCTTCTCCTGAATCATCTTAACCTTTTCAGTCGTCTGCTGCACAATCTCAGGTCCGAGTACAACACTCTCACCTGACTCATACCAACACAATGGAGTTCTACACCTCCTACCATACAATGCTTCATATGGAGCCATACCGATACTAGCATGAAAACTATTATTATAAGTAAACTCCACCAACGGCAAATAACTATCCCAAGAACCACTCTGCTCCAACACACAAGCTCTCAACAAATCCTCCAAGGATTGGATAGTTCTTTCAGTCTGACCGTCAGTCTGAGGATGATAAGCTGAACTCAACCTCAACTTAGTCCCCAACGCTTTCTGCAAACTTTCCCAAAATCTAGAAGTAAATCTGGGATCTCTATCAGACACAATACTGGATGGAATACCATGCAGCCTCACTATCTCCTCAATATACAACTCTGCCAACTTCTCTAAAGAGTGATTAATCTTCATCGGCAAGAAATGCGCCGACTTAGTCAATCGATCCACAATCACCCAAATAGAATCATTACCTTTCACCGTCCTCGGCAGTCCCGTCACAAAATCCATGGAAATGCTATCCCACTTCCATTCAGGAATCTTCAAAGGTTGCATCATACCTGTCGGTTTCTGATGTTCAATCTTTGACTTCTGACAAGTCAAACAGGCATACACAAACTTAGCAACATCTCTTTTCATACCCGCCCACCAAAACAACTTCTTCAAATCTTGATACATTTTAGTTGCACCTGGATGGATACTCAATCCACTCCTATGGCCCTCTTCAAGAATACTCTTTTTCAATTCAGACACCTCGGGAACACAAACTCTACCTTTAAATCGCAGGATGCCATTCTCATCAATCTCAAAATTACCACCATTACCCTGGTTAACCATAGTAATATGATCAACTAGAGCGACATCAACTTGCTGACCATTCCGAATATCTTCCAGAATTCCACTAGTCAACTTCAGCATACCCAACTTTACACTATCAGCGGAAACTTCACAACCCAAACTCATATCACGGAACTGTTCAATTAACTCAAGCTCCCGAACCATCATCATAGACATATGTAGAGACTTTCTACTCAGCGCATCTGCAACTACATTAGCCTTACCGGGATGATAACTCAATTCGAAGTCAAAATCCTTCAGTAGTTCTAACCACCTTCTCTGCCTCATATTTAACTCTTTCTGATCAAACAGATACTTCAGACTCTTGTGATCACTGAACACTTCGAATCTGGAACCATACAGATAATGCCTCCACATTTTCAACACAAATACAACAGCTGCAAGCTCTAGATCATGCGTAGGATAATTCCTCTCATGAACTCTCAACTGTCTAGAAGCATAAGCTACAACTTTACCATTCTGCATCAAAACACCACCAAGACCCATCAAAGAAGCATCACAATAAACAACGAAGGACTCACCAGGATTAGGCAAGATCAACACTGGAGCACTGGTCAACCGCCTCTTCAACTCAACAAAACTCGCTTCACAAGCTGCATCCCACACATACACTTGACCCTTCTTAGTCAACTGCGTCAACGGCAATGCCAACTTAGAGAAGCCGTCAATAAATCTGCGATAATAACCAGCTAACCCCAGAAAACTGCGTATCTCAGTAGCAGACTTCGGAGTCTCCCACTGTAATACAGCATCAACTTTAGCAGGATCAACAGAGATCCCACCACTCGAAATCACATGGCCAAGGAAACTCACTTCCTTCAACCAGAACTCACATTTAGATAACTTTGCATATAATTTCTTTTCTCTTAACACCTGCAAAACAATTCTCAGATGTCCTGCATGCTCTTCTTCCGTCTTAGAATATATCAATATATCATCTATGAACACCACAACAAAATCATCAAGGTACGGATGGAATATACGATTCATATATTCCATAAACACACCTGGAGCATTAGATACACCGAACGGCATCACAGTGTATTCATAATGACCATACCTCGTACGGAAAGCAGTCTTCGCAATATCATCTGACTTCACTCGGATCTGATGATAACCCGATCGCAAATCAATCTTACTGAAAACATGAGCTCCAACCAACTGGTCCATCAAATCATCAATCCTCGGCAATGGATACCGATTCTTGATAGTCACCTTATTCAACTGCCGATAATCGACACACAACCTCATCGTACCTTCTTTCTTCTTCACTAACAATACTGGTGCACCCCAAGGAGAAACACTTGGACGCACAAACTTCTTCTCAAGCAATTCTTCAAGTTGCTTCTTCAGTTCAACTAATTCAGTTGCCGACATTCTATAAGGAGACATCGACACTGGACTCGTACCTGGTACTAAGTCAATGGCAAATTCGACTTCACGTTCTGGAGGTAAATCACTTACATCCTCCGGAAACACATCCTGAAATTCACAGACAACAGGCAAATCTACACTCACTACTTTCTTATCCGCTTGCAGAGACGCAAATAAAGCGAATATCTGAGCTTCATCTTTCACAAAATCCCCCACCTGCCTAGCAGATAGAAATCTTGCCTCATCATTCTCACCAACTTCAGAAAACCGCACCGTCTTCCTATAGCAGTTGATAAACACGCCATAGAATTCTAGCCAATTCATTCCCAGAATAATATCAATTTGGTGCAAGGGTAAGCACACCAAATCAATCACGAACTCTCTCTCAAAGATCATCAAATGACAACCTCGACAGACAACAGAAGTCTTCACAGAACCATTAGCAGGAGTATCTATCACCATACTTCCGCCTAGGGACGACCACCGTTAAATATCGACAGTGTCATTTACACTAATCGACCAACAGGGAAAACATCACATTATGACTCGACTGGACTGACTATGCTCTGATACCACTAATGTAACACCCTTCTACCCAAACGACATATTTAAAGAATTTATCAGAGTACAACATGTAGAAGAGTTTACATTTCATTCAACTTAACACTCATCACTTTACAACATAAAAATATTTCATTTATTTTAATAAAACTTCGCAGCGGACAACAACACAATTAACGATTTATAAAAATGTTTCAACAAAACATATCAATAATTTAGTCTTCATACACAACTTAAATAATAATATAATCTCTATTGAATCCCATAACCCCGGTGTCACATGACCAGAGCATTGACTCGACTCTGTAGAATAACTCTACACTTATTCTTCACCTCAACAAAAGCTACTCCTCATTATCTGCACATTGCTCATCATAGATGAACATAAACACATGCAGAAGGGGTGAGAATTACATTATTAAACAATAATATAACGACAGAATATAATATGAATAATTTGCACATATGTCAACACGGATCATCACAATCATCATTATAATCAACAAACTCATGAATATCAACAAAACAACACATCAATTGCAATGCACACACCCATGCATGACTCAACACGACTCGGTATACCCATTTTGTGACCACTACAGGATCACTACTCCCAGATTCACCACCATAGAATCCGAGTTCCCCATAAGGAACCAAGCCTCTCAACAAGCCCGGAGTCAACAACATCATTGGAACTCAGTCCGTTCATCACTAGGCATCGGCCTTTCATGAATGCATGCACATCAAACATGCATCATAATCAACATAGCAACAACAACATCATATAGTCATGTTATCATCATCATTAATAGCATGACATACAACTCAACAAAACAACAACAACATTACAACGATATCACATCTGGGAGTTTAAAACGCGAAAGCTGTCCGTCAAACTGATATGGCGAACGCCGTTAGGCTAATGGTGAACGCCATTAGCGTTAAACGCTCTTATTCTGGAAAAACTGTCTGTCAAACTGATATGGCGAACGCCGTTAGGCTAATGGTGAACGCCATTAGCGTTAAACGCTCTTATTCTGGAAAAACTGTTTGTCAAACTGATATGGCGAACGCCGTTAGGCTAATGGTGAACGCCATTAGCGTTAAACGCTCTTATTCTGGAAAAAGGCCCAAATGGCGAGCGCCAAAGGCATAATGGCGAACGTCATTTGGCTGTTATGTGCATAAACAAGATTTTAAGCGCAGAAACAGTGGACGCGCGGCTTCTAAGCCTACAATCCAATATCAACATTTAACAATCATACATACACCACATACTTCGATTACAATGTATATAACGCCACCATACTCACAGATCGGACAATTTCCCTCAAAAACCACAACTTTCCCAATCTCCCTAAATTCCCCAAATTTATCAACAACCCAATCCTATATCATGTAATTGCTCGCATATTATCGTTTAATAAGGTTCAGACCCCTTACCTCTTTGGATTGAAGGAAGCTCTGAGCAATCTTTGGTCTTTTCCTCTTCCTTCTCTTTCTCTTCAGCGCTTCTCCCTTTTCTGACTCTGAGGCAAAATACGTGAAAATGAAAACCTTCAGTTATCTCCTTTGGCCTCTTTTACCCAATTCCACTTTTACCCTTCCACTCTTCATATTCCAATTATATTATTTATTTAATTATTATTAAAATAAATAATATCTATAATAATAATAATAATAATAATAATCCAATAATTCAACTTTATTTAATTAAATTAATAAAATACTATTAACTCAATTAAATAATTCTCTTATTTTAATCGGGGTGTTACACAAAAGCCCAGGATACTGCAATATAAAAGGAAGGCGTTCCTTCATTCAGTTTCAGGGATTTTGAGGCGTGAAGATTAAGTGTGTCCATCATACTTCACTGCTGTATTTTTGTGAGTCTTGTATTAGACGTATCTTGTAAGCCAAGTCATTATCAAGTAGATGATAGCTTTGGCATAGGGTGTTCATTGAGTTGTAAGTGTTGTGTCACTCAAAGCTTTTAAGCGTGAGTGCTGTGTATCTTGATTAAAGCTGTGAAGCACAATCAAGAGTTGTTTGAAGTGTGACTTCAACTTGTCTTTAATATTGTTTAAAGATAGTAATCACTGAGGTGATTGAGGGGGAGTGAGTAGGAACTCTGATCTTAGGTTAAGATTGAAATTGCATTGGGTAGGGATTAAGTGATAAGTTGTAAACGGGTGAGTTTAGCTTTGAATTGATACTACTAATAGTGGATTTCCTCCCTGGCTTGGTAGCCCCCAGACGTAGGTCATGTTGGACTGAACTGGGTGAACAATTACTTGTGTTATTTACTGCACTTACTGTTAAGTTCTGCATAATCCCTGTCAGTGCAGAATTGGATGTCATAACAACCAGTGTGACATCCAAAGTCTGATAACTAGAATTTCAATTGGCATCAGAGCAGGCACCCTGCCTGTGAATTTCTGGGTGAGATCTAGGGAAGTTACTTTCTAGTACCATGGACAAGGATTTAGGACACTCAAACAGACCACCCATGTTGGATGGCTCTAATTATGATGACTGGAAGCCTCGTATGATAGCCTTCTTAAGGTCTCTAGACAGCAAAGTCTGGAGAGCTGTCAACAAAGGATGGGAACATCCTATGAGGACAGGTGAAGATGGAGTCAGTGTGCTGATTCCTGATGAAGAGTGGGACAAGGAGCAAGAGGCATTAGCTCTTGGAAATTCCAAGGCCTTGAATGGATTGTTCAATGGAATCAGCAAGAACATCTTCAGACTGGTACACCACTGTGAACTAGCTAAGGAAGTTTGGGATACCCTCAAGGTAACTCATGAAGGTACTTCCAAGGTAAAGATGTCCAAACTTCAGATGCTGACCACCAAGTTTGAAAATCTGAGGATGAAAGAGGATGAGACTATTCATGACTTTCACATGAATATTCTTGAAATTGCAAACACCTCTGGTGGACTAGGTGAGAAAATGGCTGAAGAGAAACTTGTAAGAAAGATTCTCAGGTCCTTGCCTAAGAGATTTGCTATGAAGGTCACAGCCATAGAGGAGGCGCAGGACATCTGCAACATGAAGGTGGATGAACTCATTGGTTCCCTCCAAACCTTTGAAATGGGCTTGGGTGAGTATGCTGAGAAGAAGAACAAAAGCATAGCCTTTGTATCTAATGCTGAAGAGGAGTCAGAAGCAGGATATACTGGAGGTAAGGAAAGTATATCAGAAGCCTTAGCCATGCTTGGGAGACAGTTCAACAAGCTCATAAAGAAATTTGATCAACAGGGTAGACCTAATGTCAAGAACATCCCGTCTGACATAAATAAAAGATCAACTTCTGAAGAAAAGGTCACCCAAGGCAAGGGAATCCAATGCCATGGATGTGAAGGATATGGTCATATTAAGGATGACTGCCCTACCTTTCCCATGAGGCAAAGGAAAGGGCTATCTGTCACCTGGTCAAAAGAAGACACTGAGAGTGAATCTGAAGGAGAATCGGCCAAACATGTCACTGCACTGACCAGTGTGTGTGCCTCTGAGGATAACTCTAGTGGAGATGAGCTCACCTTGGATGAACTTGCTGTCTCATATAAAGAATTATGTGTTAAAAGTGCAGAAGTTTGCATCCAAGGAGAAAAGCATAAGAAACTCATCAAAGAGCTAGAAGCTGAGAAACTAGAGCAGCTGAAAGTCATAGAGGGTCTGAAGGGTGAGATTTCTTCGCTGATCTCTAAGCTAGACCAAATGACCAAATCCATCAAAATGTTGAATAAGGGATATGACACCTTGGAAGAGATCCTGAAGACAGGACAGAAGTCTGGAACCACATCTGGTTTAGGCTTTGGGAAAAGATCCTCAGTTAAACGCAAACGCCCAAAGGCTGAAGTTCAGAAACCCAAAGGGAAGTCACATCCAAAGTCACAACATCGAGGAACCAGAATGAACAATCATCAGAAGAAGAAATTCAAGAGATGGAAATGTCATTACTGTGGTAGATTTGGTCACATAAAACCATTCTGCTATAGGCTGCATGGTTACCCAAACCAGACCCCTCAAGGTAGGCCTAAGAAACAAGTGTGTATGCATAATGTCCCCATCAAGAAACAAACATGGGCGACTAAGCAGACACCTCAGGTCAATCCTAAGCAGCTGGCATCTAAGATTCACTTCTCGCCTTAGAATCAACAGTGTGTTGCTAACCTTGCTCACACTTCTTCAAGGGGACATATCAAACAAGATTGGTACCTTGATAGTGGCTGCTCAAGGCATATGACTGGGATGAACAACCTAGTGGTGAATCTACATCCTGCTAACACCAAGTTTGTGACATTGGGGGATGGAACTAAAAGAGAAGTCATGGGTGTTGGGAAGCTGGACTGTCCAGAAACTCCAAAATTGAGTGATGTATTGTTAGTAAAAGGACTAACTGTGAACCTCATAAGCATCAGCCAGCTGTGTGACCAAGGATACAAGGTGGAATTTACCAAGGGAGGATGTGTGGTGTTGAATGGGTGCAATCAAGAAGTGATGAGAGGAGATAGATCCAAAGATAATTGCTATTTATGGAAATCTAAAGACTATCTCAACCTTCCCAAATGTCCTTTGGCCAAGGGAGATCGGGAAGGGAGGCTGGGACATGGAAGACTTGATCCCCTTCAGGTAAAAGGAGTAAAGAAGGGCAGTTCCAAGGGAGCGATGAGAAGAGTCTCATATCTGTCTTTAGGTAAAAGGACAGACTGTGGAAAGTGTCCGATCAAAAGTAATGAGCCCTTGATTCCCAGTGGTCATCATGCTACTGATATGACAGCAAGGGACAGACAGAGGTGTGTATTATTGACGTCTGCAGAAACTCAGTACCTAGCTTGTGGTAGCAAGTGGTCATCTCCAGTATGGAGGAACCTGAGGCAGACGGAGTACAATGTCACCCGGAATGTCATGACATTGTACATTACTAAGTGTGAAACTAGTAAGGGCAAAAAGGGAATGCGTGCGTCTGAAAAGTTATAGCAACTAATGAAGTTAGTTAGCTACTGTTTAATAAGTCAAATTATTAAACAACTAATAGTGAGCTCTGAGTGGTCAAAATATAATAGACCTTACTCTTGCATAAAGCGTTTCATATTCAGTCGCTTCATTCTCCACTCGTGCAAACCCTCGTCCAAAGAAACAGTTCATCTTCCCTCCAAGATTTGCAGCATGGCTCGTCAATCCGATACCTCCTCCTACACCACCATGTCTGAGTCTCTCAGCACCGAGTCTTACCATCCTACCCGGGAGGATCCAGTTGTTGACGCAACAACTTCGTCCCATGCAAGAAGACCTAAGGAAACGGTCACCGGGTTTTCATCAGAAATCGCTCTTGATGAACACACAAGGGAAGGGTCAAGGTATGTACATAACTCCATTGCAACTATCGTCACTCAGATACTATCTGGTAATCGAAATGTTCCTGGGGTTTCTGTTCCCTTGAACACAATCATTCCTGATAGTGCTGCATGTCAAGATAAAGCAGTAGTGTTGAGGAAAAATGTCGCTGATAATGTTGAGCAACCAGATGCTCATGAGGGGTCAAAGATTGACAAACCCTCAGGCAAAGTGAGAGGTGAGAAGGCCAATGTTACTCAAAGTGTTGAGGACAACCCTAGAACTGAAACGATTAACGTGGAAGAGCTCTCGGACAATGAACTTCTGGCTTCAGTTGTCCCTAGGATAGCCAAGAGAGTTAGGTCTAGAAGGGAAAATAAGACTGTGGAGCAGAAGTCCCCCTCCAAGGAAGTTGGTGAAACAAATCCTCACAAGCAACCAGAGTCAGAGAGTGCACACAAGAGGAAAGGTTATGGACCTACAAAAGCTTGGAGCAAAGAGGTGCCTAAGAAGTTGAAGACCAAGGCTGTGGTGGTTGAGTCTGAATCTGATGTCCCATGTGATGTCACAACATCCATGTCCAGGAAGAAGCCTTCTTCCAGCAGGCTGGCAACCAGTGTCCCAGAAGTTCCCATTGACAATGTGTCCTTCCACTTTGCCTCCAGTGTCAACAGGTGGAAGTATGTATACCACAAGAGGCTGGCATTGGAGAGAGAACTGGCCCAGAATGCATTGGAGTGTAAAGAAATTGTGGATCTCATCAAAGAAGAAGGACTGATGAGAACTGTGAGTAAACTCCCTAAATGCTATGAGACCTTAGTGAAGGAGTTCATTGTTAATCTGTCTGAGGAGTGTGCTGATGGGAAATCCAGAGAATTTAGAAAGGTCTATGTGCGTGGCAAGTGCGTGACTTTCTCCCCTTCAGTGATAAATCTGTATTTGGGAAGACCAGATGAAGTGCAGCCAGAACTTGAAGTGACTGACAACACTATCTGTCAAGTCATCACAGCAAAGCAAGTACAGAAATGGCCTCTCAAAGGGAAGCTGGTAGCCAGCCAACTAAGTGTCAAGTATGCAATACTTCACAAAGTTGGAGCAGCCAACTGGGTACCCACTAATCACAAGTCAACTATGTCTGTGGCATTAGGGAAGTTCATCTATGCAGTGGGAACCAAGACAAAGGTGGACTATGGCACTTACATCTTTGATCAGACAATGAAACATGTTGGGAGCTTTAGTGTGAAGGGACCCATTGCCTTTCCATCTCTCATATGTGGAATTGTGCTGAATCAATTTCCACATATCCTGACAGATAATGACTTTGTGAGGAGAAGAGAGAGTCCATTGGCTTTCAGCTACAAACTGTTCCTGGGCAAGCATGTCCCTGACATTGTCTTGACATCAGGAGAATCATCCAAAGTTGGCGACCAACCAGACAAAGCTGATGTTATTGCAGTTCTCAAAGAGACTTGCAAAGAACTGGAGGCTAGAAAGCATGCTCTGGAAAAGCTCATCTTGCAATTGGAGACTTCTGCTGAGGACACGGATGGAGCTGATAAGCAAATCTCTGAGGAGGAGGAGGAGGCCAGCTCTGAAGAGGAGGCTGATGATGAGGCTGAGGATTAAATACCTGTCTTTCTGTGTTTTCTGTCATTACTATTTGTGGATCTGTAACTTAATGTGTTGCTTTGGCAACATTTTTGACAAAAAGGGGGAGTGACAAGTGATACCCCAAGACAACAAAAGTTTACCAAAGTTTACTTTGTTAAATTTGTTAAAACAGGTTCTCATTCTGACAGAGTGAAGTTTTCCTCTACTGCAGCTTATGTGTGATGAAGTGTGCATTTAGCTTCTGTTTGTATGCTGCTATGTGTGTGTGAAGTTTTTATTTAACTTCCTCCCCTGCAGTTGTATGTGTGTGCTGCTGTGTGAATTTTTTTATTTTAACTTCTGTATGTGTGTGAGTGTGCTGCCACTCTGAGTGTATTAGCTAGTATTATTTCCTGCTAGGTGTGTGATTCCGCTGCCATGAACTCTGTTATGGGGATCAAAGTGTTTTAGCCAAAAATTTGCCAAAGGGGGAGTTTGTAGGTGTTTAATTGGCTGCATTATATGGTAAAACACTAGATGGTTACTAATGTCTTGACTGATGTCATGACATGTAGATGTGACTACATTGTAGTTACTGCAGGACTAGCTAACACAGGTTTTATTGAATGTCAAACTGGATGCTGTGACATTCATACCTGTCAACAAATACTAAGGACAGCAGGAGTTCTGTTAGAACTTAGTATTTATTTCCAGTCTGGTTATCAAGGAAAGACCAGACCTGGCATAAGGCCTACTGACTGAAAGTCAAACTGGATGTTATGACTTTCATCATTGACAGCAGCTGCTGAAGATTAGACAGAGTGGTGTTCTGCTATACTTTAGCATGTAACTTAGTTTGTTCTTCAAAAAGAATAACAGAACTAACTTAAGGCCAATTTCTTAAATGTTAAGTTGGACACTTTGACATTTATTAATGTAAGCTTTCACTGTAGTATGGTCATTTTGATCATGTACAGGTCAGCAAAATTGTACAGTCTGTTTTCTGGAAAAACAGACTCAGCATATGAACCTTGATGTCAAGCTGAATGTCGTGACATTCATGCCTGACTGCATATGCTATATTGTAGGTTGTTCAGTTTTCTGTTTCAGCTTTTTCTCAAGCTATTCTTCAGGAAGTCAACAGCTTAGAGAAAAACCAGGAAATCAACAACCAATCTACATTCAATGAACCTAACAAATAGCCTATTTGTTAGTAACCTAAATGTTGAATTTATGGAAACTTGTGTGACCTTAAATTCAGGAGAATACAGGTGCAAAAGCCCAGGATACTGCAATATAAAAGGAAGGCGCTCCTTCATTCAGTTTCAAGGATTTTGAGGCATGAAGATTAAGTGTGTCCATCATACTTCACTGCTGTATTTTTGTGAGTCTTGTATTAGAC